>NC_133652.1:48124947-48402907 GCF_009905375.1 Apium graveolens
TCACTCGGGTACCCTCGGCTCCACCATTTTTAATAATTTAACCTTTACGAGTTTTAAAGCGATTCCTTCGCGAATGACTTACCAACTGCCTAACACACTTACCATAAATGTTTCATACATTAATTCACCCTTTTTGGTCTTTAACCTACATTCCAAAGTAAGGCGAGGGAAAAAGTTTCGTCCGCGAAACGCCGTTACTTGAAATGGTCGATTCTCCTAAACCGTAAATCGGAATCGGACGAACTACATATCAAAATGAAGCTTGTAACATGAGCTATCTAAACATGGCAGTGGTCACAATCTAGCAGGGGGTTCTCGGGTCCTAATGCTATGCACAAAAACAGTCCAAAGAAAATCGGACGTTACGACGGCTATGTTTACGCGATTTCCCATTTTTTAAACTATCCACAATCAACACAAACCATCCTCAAATCCAACACACAACAAACACCCATCCTTATCACATCATAACAACCCCAACCAATTCAATTTTACTCATTCATACATATGCTTAACCTAACTTTAATCATGCTTAAGTTTCTTTAAATCAAAACCACAAAATTACCATCTCATTTCACTACCATACCAAATCTCAAACTCTAATCATAACAACAAGATACCATAACATCGTACTCATCAAAATCACCTTATAATATATATGAACCTAGGGTTTGAAAATGGTATACCTTCCTTGAAGTGGTGGGTTGAGCTAGGAAGCCTTAAGAAGCTTGGAGAAGCCTTAGGAAAGCTTGGATCTTCAAGAAAACAAGAAAAAGTTCAAGTTAAAAACTTGAAAACACTATTCATTGTCTTCTTCATTGATTAAATGGAGAAGCTAGAGAAAGAATTAATGGCTTAAACTCATGATATAGCCATAACTAAGCATAAAGATGGTTAGGGAATTTTCTTACCAATTAAGGATGCTTGGATCTTGATTTTGGAAATTTTTTTCTTTGAAAAAGGCAAAAAGCCGAGAGCTAATATGAAGAACAATGCCTTGGCTGATTTTTTTTGATTTTTGATGAAATGATTTGCTAGTTGGTTGGCTTGGTTTTGTTTTTGATTTAGCAAATTACCACCTTGCCCTTGAATTTGTGTGGTCCTAAATCAACCACACCTCCTTCCTTCCATGTCATGCTTATGTCACCCTTATGATGTCATCCTCCCTTCCTTGTCTCCTTTCTATTGGTTGGATGACATCACTCCCATTAATCCCTTTGATTAACTTCCTAATCGTTTGCCTAATGACCGCTGATCTGTTGTACGGTTCGCTTAACTTTCGTTCTCGTTTATCGTTCGAAGGATCATACCCGGGATCTTATTACTTAGGTTCCCTTAACCTTTCTCAATATATTATATTCCTTTTATGATCCTCTCTTATAATCCTTTAATTTAAATCCTTTTTATCCTGTTACCTTATACTCAATTCTCTCCGTATATTGTGGATTTTCCGGGAAAAATCAAAGTGTTCGTAATTGGATTCTGACGATCTTTACATACACTTATATACCTCATAGAGTACTAATAATATCCCATAAGATCAATAACAGAACCCCTACATAGCGTGGCATGAAAAGTTTTCTCGTTCAGCAAAAACACTATTCATAAGGGTTTCAAAATTTCTCAAAAAAATTGGGGTTATTACAGTCTCCCCTCCTTAAAAGGATTCCGTCCCGGAATCAGATAGAATTCAAATGTGGATACTTTCTTAGCATTACACTTTCTAACTCTCGAGTCAATTTTCCCACATTGTGGTTCTACCCTCAAACTCTGACTAGTTTGATAACCCTTCTCCTAAGCACTCGTTCCTTTTCACTCTATGACCCATCCTGGTTGCTCCATATAGGTTACGTCTGGTTGCATGCCTATGCGCTCATATGCCCTTATTTGTCTGGCATCTGAATTACACTTCCTTAACATTAATACGTGGAACACGTTACGACCTGCTACATGTTCGGGGTTAGGGCTAGCTCATATGCTAACTTCCCAAATGTCTTAATATATCCAAGGGTCCAACAAATTGTAGACTTAGCTTTCCTTTCTTTCCGAACCTCATCAATCCTTTCCAAGGGATACCTATAACATTACTAGGTCCTCTATTTCATACTCTTTATCCTTTCATGTCAAGTCAACATACTTATCATATCCATCTTGGGCTACTACCAGCCGTCCTCTGATTAGACCTATCATATCCTTGGTCCTTTGGACTACTGCGGTTCCGAGCATCTTGCGCTCTACAACTTCATCCTAACATAAGGGAGATCGACATTGTCTTCCCTCAATGATCTCATAAGGCGACATCTCGATAATGGCATATGATCTATTGTCGTAAGATAACTCAATCTGAATTAAGTGATCATTCCAAATTCTTTCAAGTCTATTGCACAGACTCTCATTATAGCTTTTATCATTAGAACTTTTGTTTCTCAATACCCATTCTTTTCCAGTTCGTAATCGCTACTACCTTCCGTTCCTAATATTATACGGGTTATACTTTTGCTCGTTAGCGTTCTATAACCTTTTAATAACCACGTCAACCTTAGTATCACGAATGTGTTTCCATTCCGCATACTACCACCACTTTATTACTCCTTTTTCAGTTATTTCTATTTTCCAAAGTTTGATCAATCAAATAGAAGTAAAGGAATTTGTTGAGAGATCACTATGATCATGAACACTTGTTATATCGCATAGTTAGTACAGAAGGTGGCCAGCCTTTAGTACTTGACAAGCAATTAAACAACATGTGGTATCCTACTAGGCTTCTATCACAAAGATAGATAGTCATTCGGCAATACCTCCCCTTCTGGAAGGGTTGTTCTTCTCAGCTTATATGAAATGAAAAGAAGAGAAAAGAACGAATTGAAGAGAATTGTATATATGAAAAAAATATATACTGCCACAAAATATCTGGCTTGGAACCTACCTCTGAACTATAGAGGTTTGTCATAGGAGAACAAAACATATATGTATTTATATCAACATCAAGTATTATAGCATCGCATTTCACGTGCCTAAATATTTTCTCTATCCCGTCCATCATTCTATGGACCCATGCTCTTCCTCGAGCTTATACACAATTACCTTTGAAACTCCCTCGACATCGAAAATCGAATCTGGGATCTCATTCTAGACATCATCGTTACTTGAATTCTATGCTTGCACCGCAACCTTCCTCGTATAATAATACGACTCTCTATTGATAAGAAAGAATAATTATTCACTAGGTAGATACTCTACTTAATTAGTCTATCAATGATAACTTATACACTACCACGACCCGATTAGTGGTACTCAATCTCAACACCCATTCCAATACAACTCTCACGGTTGTAATCAGCTCATTACTCGCAGAATCATTGCTGCCTTACTATGGTCCACCACTGACCCACTGTAGTCATTCATTTTCCATGAAGTCTTAATAGCTAACCATACGGAGTCTATCCATGTCGTAACAAATCCTTCTAAGGAGGTAACATAATCACCATTCCTGATTCATGAAGAACACTCCTGATCCTGACATACATACATGACATGAAGCATATAAAATTTCAGAAGAGTTTCAATCAAAGCACCGATAGCAGGTTAATACCATTCTTAATCATACGCCCTAAATAGAGGACTTAAGTCAAAGGTTCGTCTAGTCCTTTTTGAAACATGGTCCTGGCTTATCTCAAGATAGTACCTTCTAAGATAGATAGCCTGCTCATGGCGATTACACGAATTAAACCTTTACCAACTACTATTACGGTTGGGTATTGCACAGTCATCAGAAGGAATGTCAATCTTCCAAACCATAATACAACCTTCATAGCTTTAACCATCATCACTGCATTCTTTTGGCACACGCGCCTATAATTATCCACTTACCTTTAAAGTGTCGGCCACCTCTTTGGCCTTTCCTGATAGTAATATTTCCTTACAATCAATGTCATTTTAACCACCTTCACTAAATTTTCTACCTCATTTCCCATCACTGCTTGTGTGAAGATGTTTTCCTTAAAATCTGATGAGTAAAAAAAAAATCACCATTTTTCCATAAGTTATTGCCTCAGTCTTTAGAGGTTAATCACTGTCATGACTGACTCTCAATCATAATTAGAACATCTTTTATCTTAAGTCCTAATTGCCCTGAACAATTTCGACCATTACTGGTTCGATCCATACTTTCTCGTGGTTTAACACGTGCCCCACTTGGCAACATTATAATTACGTCATATTTCCTTTATCAACATTTTTATTCTTGAGAATTTTGAATATTACCTTTCTCCTTGTAAAACCTCTAAGGTTATCCTTCAATCGTTCCTCCTGTATTCCCTAGATACAGGGCATATCAAAATACCATTCACTATTACTAGAACCATTGTCTATATACTTCTGAAAAATTTCTCCACTGATCCTTAAAGGTTATTATTACCTTAATCCTTTCCAATTCATACTGTCAAAACTCATACTATCCCTATTAAGGGTGAAATGCCAACCTTTATGCATTCCCCTAGGATTTGTTTTAAGTTACCGATGTTCTATTCTTAATTCCACCTTTAAAAAGGTACATGCATCCTTCCATGGATAAATCAAGTCATATATCCTTGATAGATTATCTTATTCATCATTCCCACCTCGATAGTCTATACCGAATTTCACAATAGCATCCTTATTCAAGTTAAGGTCAATCCACATGGCCTCCAAAAGAAAAAAAAATGGTTATCTGCTTTTCTTTCCTGATTTGGTAACGATAACAAGGATGTTCTGGAAGATATTGGTCGTGTTCAACGTGAACTTCTTCTTAATAATTCCTTATTTACTTTTGTTGTTTATCTCAACAGTCATCTCAATGTTGGGATATCTTTCATATCTGGCGGCTCCCTTTCTGGGTATCATGCCACCGGTCTTACACTTCTCCTTCTTGAAGGTCACTTCCTTCATCCGATTTTCTTAATTTCTTACTTTCTTGTCTCCTCAGTCTATCCGCGTCTCATTATTTATCCTTCGAATTATCTCAAGGTTTCCTCGAATCTTCCCAACTTACAGGGGATAAAATATACATAACTCTTATGCCTTCAACCATCAATTTTAACTCATGGTGAATCACCCTCATCCTGACGATTACATACTCTTCTATTTCTATTTCTACGAGTCTTTAGGGTTTCCTCATACCCAACTCCCTTATCATACCTCAACTCTATTGCCCTCGTATTCCTTTCCACTTCAGTTTCTTTTTATTTCCCTTTTTCTCTTATCATTATTTCATGACCCAACACAACATAAGCATTGATTTCAAACATCCCGTCATTCTGGATTCGTGTCCTTAGAACGAATCTTGACAACTTTTACAACTTAGATTCATAATTCGTCATACTCGTCTGCCTTTGTCCTGGCTCTAAAGCTTTTACTCTATCTCTATATCCTTGGGAAGTACTTTCCTGAAAACAATTGGCTGAACTTTAATCAGTTTATTATAATCTCTTGCTCCGTGCCTTCCTTGGCCTTTCACCAGCGGGTGGTCTCTCTCTTAGGAGGGTAAGTGACAAAAATAGTCTTTTGTGGTTCATCAATCATTTTGAATCTCAAATGATTCCTATATTTCCTTTAGCCAGGCTCTTGCCTCGGCTGGTCAGCTTGTTCCTTGGAACTCTGAGAGCTTAGCGACTTAAGGTCATGAAAGAATTTCTCACTGCATTGTTTCCTCAGGGTGGTGGGTGGGAATAATAGTCTAAGTTCTGTCTAGAAAGGGCCATAATTTATCATATAGGAGTACCGTCTCGGGTCTCCTTCCCTTACTCGACTTCTGTTTCTTAAGTCTGATCATTTCCTCCTCCTCCCCAGAATCGGGGTCATCCTTCATATTTTAAATCCTCATTTTCACTTCATTATGTTATGGGTTCTTTCTTTCTTGATGGCAACCTCCCTGACTATCACGTTCAGGGTTTGCTCTATATCTTAATCTTCAAACTAGCTGTCATCTAAGATCTCATCCTTAAGCTCTTGAACTTTCGGAACCCAAATTCTATAGGAATACCTCATTATTCCCTTATCATCTTTCTCTGGCACCGTATGCTCTTTTCCAATAATTCGGTCTCTATTGTAATCTCAAACAGCTTTTCGGTACCGGCTCCGGTTACCTTCACTACTATTTCCAAAATCTCTTATAAACTCTCCCAAAGACATTATCATCTTGAGTCTCTCCTTTTTACTAAGGGCATCAGCCACAACATTGGCTTTCCCCGAATGATAAAGAATCTCCCAATCATTATTCTTGGTTAGCTCTAACTGCCTCTTCTGGCATATGTTGAGCTCTTTCTACGTGAAAATGTACTAGAGCACTTATGGCTTAGGTAATTCTCGCACTTCTCTCCATACAAGTAGTGCCTCCAATCTTTAGGGTAAAACTATTGCAACGAGCCTAAGCTCATGGGCGGGGATATCGAATTTCATATTACCTTAATTGTCTTGACATGTACGCGATTACCTTACCGTGCTGTATAAGCACGCACCCTAAGCCCTTGTGCGAAGCGTCACTACACTTCACAAAATCCCCTTTTCCATCCGGCAATGCCAGCATAGGGGCCATCACCAACCTCTGCTTCAGTTCTCGAAAGTTGTTCTCGCATTTCTCTGTCCATTCGAACTTCTCAGTCTTACGAGTAAGCCGCGTTAAAGGGGTTACTATCTTTACAAACTTGAACGAACCTCTGGTAGTGACCGGCCAATCCTACCTCTGGTAGTCGACCTAACCATGGTCATCAATTCATCAGTGGTCCTTTATCCAATCTTGTCAGGATCCTCCATGGGATCCTCCTCAACAACTATCCCTTCTAGGACAACATCCTCAACCGCTACATCCTCAATATCAACATCATCTGGTCCTGCATTAGGACACTCTATCGGATCCACAATCCGATCTCCAATTAGTAATAAAACATCATCGCGCTGTTGCTCCTCAACCTCAGGGTTCGGAGTCCCGCTACTCTATACGATAACGAACTACGCTTCTATCGCTACATTTATAAGGGTTCCCATAAGGGTTTTAACTGTCAGTACTACGTTAGGTAGTCCGACTATGAACTTGGCAAGAGTTCTTATTATCTTAGTGAACTTATTATCTTAACGTCCCATCATCTCTGAGGTTTATAACGCTTGGCTCTGATACCATTTCTGTAACACCCCCAGATCCGGGGTCGGGGATCCGGGTCGTCACTATCTTTCTTTCCACAATATCACTTCACTTAATTAATAATAAACAACCTTATGCTGTGACCCCACACTAACATACACCACAACCCGTTATAGTCTCAGAGATGAAATTCAAATAAGTACAAGTCTTTGAATCCACAAATTAAAAGTTATTACAACTCGAAATGATTACTTGATAAATTTACAGTTAATTGCCATTATCTGCCACAAGTTATAATTATACATAATTAATTCTCAAAATTAGAATGCCTGATCTACCAATAGATCTACCTCTGCAGCTATAGCAGCCACAACATCATCGGGAAGACGCGGGACGCTTCCCACGCGCTTGCGCTGGGTCCGCTGGAGTCTGGCCATCTTTCCTAACTGTTGTTGTGTGATGAAGAAATAAAGCAAGAGTGAGCCTTACAGCTCGCAAGATAATATGTAGTGATAACAATAATATAAGTATCTAAGTGGATACTTACTAGAATCTTTTATCGTGTGTAAGATAATTACTAGTATATACTTACTAGTATATGAGCCTTCTCATAGTACTCATGAAAGTCTTGGTCAAAAGAAATGAACCAAGTTTGATATCTTAATGCGATGAAGTCGCAAAATATTCAGTATATATACATATATACTTTTCAAAATATTGGAAGTCCTCTTCCATGCATAATACACACAGAATTCCAGTGTATAACTGTATAAGAATATCGTTGTAAGGTGATCTCATATATCTAACCTTGTCTCAACGTTTTTCTGAAAATCTTTGTCATGCATAAGATAATCATTTACTAGATATAAGTTTAAAAGATGAAGTTACAAAATACTCCAATATACTTATATCTTTTCCAAATACTACTTGAACTACCACCATTCAAGTTATAATTAGTTTCCAAAGTTCATCACATAGACGAGACTACAAGATAATACTTGAATAGATTCAACCTTTAAAATATCATCAAAATAAAATGAAGTTATGAGTTACTTCATTTGATGCAAACATTATTTTGAAAACTTGACCCTGCCAACACTCAACAATCGCCCAACCGTAGCCTTTCTATCGAAGTGCTTTGGGTAGTGTTGCAGAAATATCCAATTGGATGATGAACTCATTACGGGAGTTTACCGCGCCAGGAAGACCACTTACGATGATCAGTCGTAGTAGTACAACCCCACCATTTTCTACATGTAGAGGAGAACCTGTCGGATTTACTTGTCAACCGAACACTGAACTCCTAAGGAATGGACCGCCTTAGCGGAACTTCCAGGCCATTTGGGCCAATATAATAAGGCTGGGCCGGCGCTACTCGACCACTTACGCCACTCCTAGTTCAGATGAAATCCATGACTCTGAAACGTAAAGCTCGTTTCCCCCTTTCCCCAAGTAGAAACTTGTTGATACGGCTCCACCAAGAAGTCGTACCTAGTTGGAAAGGAAAACTCACCGATATTTCCCAGGCGATGCCTGTTAATGGATTAACTTGTTCCAAGAATTTTACTTCCCGAATATTGGGTAAGTAATCAAAAACTCTTTTACCCAGACAGCAACCTTGTTGCGAATATAAAACACACCACCGAGCCGGATCCCCCAGGTTTTGAGCGAGTATTTAAATCCCCTTTTTAAAAGGAAGATCTTAAATATAAAAATAGTTTTGGGATCCGCTCTAACTTTTGAAAATCATTTTAAAGACTCGAAAACACTTTAAAGAGTGTTTGGAGTAAAACTGATTTAATGAAGTAAATCAGTCCCCAGAATATTTAGAAAATGACTGAATATTAATATTTAAATAATATTCCCATAAAGAATAATCTTTATAAAAATAATTGAAGTAGAAGTATTAAAACTTATACTTGAAACGAGTACTAAATAATCAAAGATATACTTATATGAAAGTATTATCTTTAGTTGAATAATCGAAAATAAGTTTGATTATTGACACCTTATTCTTTAATAAAATAAAGAATATACCTCAGCAAATAATCGGAGTCATAGATCCTCAAATGAATATTCGAATAATATTCAATAAATAAAATAAGCTGAGTAATAAGCCCTCAAATGAATATTCGAAATAATATTCATTAAATAATAAGCCGAGTCATAATACCTCGAATGAATATTATAAATAATATTCATTAAATAAAATAAAGGAGTCATACATCCTCAAATGAATATCCAAGTAATATTCAATAAATAATATAAAGGAGTCATAAGTCCTCGAATGAATATTCAAGATAATATTCATTAATAAAATAAAGTTATCGAATAAACCTTATTCGATTAATAGTTTGGAAACTATAACCATATATATATATATATATATATATATATATATCCATATCCATATATACACAAAATTACTCGGGATCCTCGACTCCCGGTTTTAGAAAATATTTTCACCTTTTATCCCCTATACTAAGGGTATACGCAACTACTTGCTTATTTCTAGCATAGGTATTATGCAACTATAAGCATTGAAATCAACAGATAGATAACCAGATTACGAAACAGACATGCATATATACCATATTAGCATGCTCCAATATATCGCAAAATTTGCTAATAACAATCATGCAATATCACAAGATAATGCATATACATATATTTACATCACAACAACAGTATAACGGGTAGAAAACTTGCCTGAGCGACTTGGGGGTGAGAAAGGCTCGGGACGAGTCTGGTAACCTATAAACAACAAGTAAGTTGGAATTAAACCAAAATCACTTGTAAATCTATACTTTAACTAACTTAGACTCTAATGCTAGTTTTGCGCTCACCGATTCGCTTAAGTCACTCGGGTACCCTCGGCTCCACCATTTTTAATAATTTAACCTTTACGAGTTTTAAAGCGATTCCTTCGCGAATGACTTACCAACTGCCTAACACACTTACCATAAATGTTTCATACATTAATTCACCCTTTTTGGTCTTTAACCTACATTCCAAAGTAAGGCGAGGGAAAAAGTTTCGTCCGCGAAACGCCGTTACTTGAAATGGTCGATTCTCCTAAACCGTAAATCGGAATCGGACGAACTACATATCAAAATGAAGCTTGTAACATGAGCTATCTAAACATGGCAGTGGTCACAATCTAGCAGGGGGTTCTCGGGTCCTAATGCTATGCACAAAAACAGTCCAAAGAAAATCGGACGTTACGACGGCTATGTTTACGCGATTTCCCATTTTTTAAACTATCCACAATCAACACAAACCATCCTCAAATCCAACACACAACAAACACCCATCCTTATCACATCATAACAACCCCAACCAATTCAATTTTACTCATTCATACATATGCTTAACCTAACTTTAATCATGCTTAAGTTTCTTTAAATCAAAACCACAAAATTACCATCTCATTTCACTACCATACCAAATCTCAAACTCTAATCATAACAACAAGATACCATAACATCCTACTCATCAAAATCACCTTATAATATATATGAACCTAGGGTTTGAAAATGGTATACCTTCCTTGAAGTGGTGGGTTGAGCTAGGAAGCCTTAAGAAGCTTGGAGAAGCCTTAGGAAAGCTTGGATCTTCAAGAAAACAAGAAAAAGTTCAAGTTAAAAACTTGAAAACACTATTCATTGTCTTCTTCATTGATTAAATGGAGAAGCTAGAGAAAGAATTAATGGCTTAAACTCATGATATAGCCATAACTAAGCATAAAGATGGTTAGGGAATTTTCTTACCAATTAAGGATGCTTGGATCTTGATTTTGGAAATTTTTTTCTTTGAAAAAGGCAAAAAGCCGAGAGCTAATATGAAGAACAATGCCTTGGCTGATTTTTTTTGATTTTTGATGAAATGATTTGCTAGTTGGTTGGCTTGGTTTTGTTTTTGATTTAGCAAATTACCACCTTGCCCTTGAATTTGTGTGGTCCTAAATCAACCACACCTCCTTCCTTCCATGTCATGCTTATGTCACCCTTATGATGTCATCCTCCCTTCCTTGTCTCCTTTCTATTGGTTGGATGACATCACTCCCATTAATCCCTTTGATTAACTTCCTAATCGTTTGCCTAATGACCGCTGATCTGTTGTACGGTTCGCTTAACTTTCGTTCTCGTTTATCGTTCGAAGGATCATACCCGGGATCTTATTACTTAGGTTCCCTTAACCTTTCTCAATATATTATATTCCTTTTATGATCCTCTCTTATAATCCTTTAATTTAAATCCTTTTTATCCTGTTACCTTATACTCAATTCTCTCCGTATATTGTGGATTTTCCGGGAAAAATCAAAGTGTTCGTAATTGGATTCTGACGATCTTTACATACACTTATATACCTCATAGAGTACTAATAATATCCCATAAGATCAATAACAGAACCCCTACATAGCGTGGCATGAAAAGTTTTCTCGTTCAGCAAAAACACTATTCATAAGGGTTTCAAAATTTCTCAAAAAAATTGGGGTTATTACAGGTCATGAGTATTTTTATCTTCTGGATGGTTATTCCGGGTATAATCAGATTTGTATTGCACCAGAGGATCAGGAAAAGACTACCTTCACTTGTCCATTTGGCACATTTGCTTTTCGCAGAGTTTCGTTTGGGTTATGTGGCGCCTCGGCCACCTTTCAGAGATGTATGATGGCTATATTCTTTGACATGATTGGAAATAACGTCGAAGTGTTCATGGATGACTTCTCCGTTTTTGGACACTCATATGATGAATGTTTGAATAATCTGCGCGCCGTACTCAAAAGATGTGTGGAAACTAATTTGGTGCTTAATTGGGAGAAATGTCATTTTATGGTGCGTGAAGGCATTATCCTTGGGCATAAGGTCTCTAGCAAGGGTCTGGAGGTGGACAAGGCCAAGGTGGGAGTCATTGAAAATCTTCCCCCACCTAATTCTGTGAAAGGAATCCGTAGTTTTCTTGGTCATGCGGGTTTTTATCGGCGATTCATCAAGGACTTTTCAAAGATATCTAAGCCGTTGTGCAATTTGCTTGAGAAAGATGTGCCTTTCAAATTTGATGATGAATGTTTGGCAGCATTCGAGACTCTCAAGGAGAGTTTGATCACGGCACCAGTCATAACAGCACCAGATTGGACAGAACCATTTGAGATGATGTGTGATGTGAGTGATTATGCGGTAGGTGCAGTTCTGGGACAGCGCAAGAAAAATCTCTTCCATGTGGTCTACTATGCGAGTAAGACTTTAAATGGTGCCCAATTGAACTACACCACTACTGAGAAGGAGCTT
Organism: Apium graveolens; assembly: GCF_009905375.1. Taxonomy (NCBI): domain Eukaryota; kingdom Viridiplantae; phylum Streptophyta; class Magnoliopsida; order Apiales; family Apiaceae; genus Apium; species Apium graveolens. The sequence goes on from NC_133652.1 coordinate 48,137,353, forward strand.
TTGGCTATAGTCTTTGGCTTTGAGAAATTTCAATCTTATCTGCTTGGTACGAAAGTAACAGTATTCACTGATCATGCAGCTATTCGCTATCTGGTTTCTAAGAAGGATTCGAAGCCGAGACTCATTCGTTGGGTGCTTTTACTTCAGGAATTTGAGTTAGAGATCAAAGATAGAAAAGGTACTGAGAATCAAGTAGCTGACCATCTCTCCAGGTTGGAGAATCCCGATTCTACTTCACAAGATAGGACGTTAATCAATGAATCTTTTCCGGATGAGCAGTTGTTTGCAATTCAGGAGGAAGAACCATGGTTTGCAGATATTGTAAACTATCTCGTCAGCAATATAATGCCTCCTAATTTGACATCCGCTCAAAAGAAGAAGTTTCTGCATGAGGCGAAGTGGTATATGTGGGATGAACCATATTTGTTTAGACAGGGAGCTGACCAGATCATCAGGAGATGTATCCCGTTCTGTGAGACGGAGGGGATATTACGAGACTGCCATTCCACGGTTTATGGTGGACACTATGGCGGTGAGAAGACGGCAGCTCATATTCTGCAAGCAGGTTTTTTCTGGCCTACTTTGTTCAAGGATGCTCATCAGTTTGTTTTAAGGTGTGATCGTTGCCAAAGAGTGGGAAATTTGTCAAGGAAGGATGAAATGCCATTAAATGTGATGCTTGAAGTCGAGGTCGTTGATGTATGGGGAATCGATTTCATGGGGCCTTTTATCTCGTCTTGCAATAATCAGTACATCTTGTTGGCAGTCGATTATGTCTCAAAATGGGTCGAAGTTAAAGCTTTACCGACAAATGATGCAAAGGCAGTGCTAAATTTTCTTCATAAGCAAATTTTCACAAGGTTTGGAACACCTCGGGTAATCATAAGTGATGAAGGATCGCATTTTTGCAACCGTAAGTTCACTTCTATGATGCAGCGTTATAATGTGAATCATCGAGTAGCTACTGCCTATCATCCGCAAACAAATGGTCAAGCGGAAGTGTCTAACAGAGAGATAAAGCGCATTCTAGAGAAGGTTGTTTGTCCGTCAAGGAAGGATTGGTCTTTAAAGCTCGATGAAGCTGTTTGGGCTTACAGAACAGCATACAAAACTCCACTTGGGATGTCACCGTTCCAGTTGGTGTACGGTAAGGGATGTCATCTACCTGCGGAGCTTGAGCATAAGGCCTACTGGGCATTGAAGAAGTTGAACCTGGATTTAGATGCAGCTGGTAAGAAAAGAATGCTTCAGCTTAATGAACTAGATGAATTTCGACTTCAAGCGTACGAAAATAACAAAATGTATAAGGAAAAGGTGAAGAGGTGGCACGATAGGAAGCTACATCCAAAGTTATTTGTGCCTGGGCAACAAGTTCTCTTATTCAACTCTCGGCTCCGACTTTTTCCTGGGAAGTTGAAATCAAGGTGGTCTGGACCTTTTATTGTCAAAACTGTGTTTCCACATGGAGCGGTGGAAATTTTTGAGAATGATCTGGACCAAGCATTCAAGGTTAACGGTCAGCGGTTGAAGCACTACTATGGGGACATGGCAAACCGAGAAGTGGTTAGTGCCATTTTGTTGACTACTTGAGCAGGGTACGAAACGTCAAGCTAATGACGAAAAAGAAGCGCTGCGTGGGAGGCAACCCATGAATTATTGTTACAGGAACCCTTAGAAGTTAATAACCTATCCAAAAACACAAAAAAATCAGAAAACAGGGGCTGAAAAATTTTTTTTCCAGTGACCCCCTGCGCGCCCGCGCAGCTATGTTGAGCGGTCGCGCAGGGGTCGAGGACCAGAAATTTTTTTACAGTTCAGAAAAAAAAAAACCAAATAAAAACAAACACAAAAACAGTTTTAGCCCATAAACCCAAGATTTGTTCCCACTACCCCATCATTTTATCCCTTAATCCCCAAACCCTAATCTAATCCACACCCTATATATACATACACCAATCCTACATATCTCCCACAAAACTTCCTACACTTAAATTCTCTCACAAACATCAAATATCAGTTCTTACACGCTTTTATTCACGAATCAATGGCACCCAAGAGAGCACGCACTATTGACAGCAGTAGCACAGTTCCTACTGCTGATTCATCGAGGGGTACTGCTGCAAGGCCTCGGTTAACTGACAGAGCCGCGGAGGAGGAGTACACTAGGCTGTTGGGGAAGCCGATTCTGAAGGAGAGGGGGTTTTTGCCATCGGGGAGGGATGGTGAATTGTTGCCCATGATTGCAGAGAAGGGGTGGATAGCTTTTTGTGAGTCACCCGAAGCAGTACCGATGAGCGTTGTTCGCGAGTTCTACGCGAACACGAAGGCTGAAAAGAATGGGTTTTCTGTGGTCCGTGGGCTGACGGTTGATTATCATCCTGCGGCGATTCGCCGTGTGATTGGACAGCGAGAGAGGAAGCCCGAGGAGGAGAACTAGAATGAAAAGACTGCTGAGGATTTTGACTTGGATTTGATTTGTGCGACTCTCTGTCGACCGGGCACAGTTTGGACCTGCAGTACAGGCAATAATGAGTATCGTCACTTTCCGGCGATCGCCATGAACAGGTATGCCCGTGCATGGAATGCATTTATTTCTGCTAATATTTTGCCTTCTTCGCATGCACACGAGGTCACAGTTGAGCGAGCACAGTTGTTGTGGGGAATTCTGAATGAGGAATACTATGTGGACCTTGGTGAGTTTATCTACCAAGGAATTCTGAAGTTTTTGAGGGGAGCGAAGCATATGAACATCCCTTATGCATCCACGGTTACGAAGCTATGCCGAGCAGTGGGAGTGAACTGGCCGGCTCATGAGCAGTTGCAGTTGCCAGCAGCTCCAATTGATTCTGGCACTCTGAATGGGATGCGGGAGTGGACCGGTGGTGAGCCTGAGGAGTATGGGCTGGGTTATCGTCTTCCAGGAGGGCGTCCAGCACGAGGTGCTACTATGGCCAGGCCAGGGCGTGATGAGGCTGGTTCTTCGAGAGCTCAGGAGGGTGCTGGGATGGTTGATGCCCAGTATAGGAGGCTTTCACGGCGGATGGATGCCATGTATGAGACACAGAGCAGGTTTGCTCAGGAACTCACCCTTGCGTTAGGGACTGCTTTTCGAGGCCTTGGAGTTGATATCCAGTGGCCAGTTTTTGGTGAGGACTCTGCATACCCGCCGCCTGATACTCCACCCACTGAGGGTGATGATGATGATGACTCCGAGTAGGTATACCCTGTGTTCCTTTCTACTACTTTCACTGAGGACAGTGAAGTTTTTTAGTTTGGGGGTGGTAGTTAAGGAATATTGTGTGTGTGTCATTTAGTTGCATATTCATGATAGTTTAGTTCATATAGTTGCATAATTTATGCCATATAGTTTTTTTTTATGAATGTCATGTAGCTCATGCATTTACCATGATCCCTTTTGCAATGATTTATCGACTGAATTGTGATATTGATGTGAGTGTAGTGATAGCATTAAAGTGATATTAAGTTGTGTAGGTTGATATGCATGCTAGAAACACTTGTAAGTCCACTAAGTCTTAGAGAATGCGTAAGGGCTAGATTGTTGTTATGATTTGGTTATTTTCAAGGTCAATCTACTTATTATGCTTAGAATTCGATTATAGGTTCTTAGTGATAAAGGCATGAAAAAGAAAAAAAAATTGGAGAAAAAAAATATGGAAGTTGTTGCTAGTTGTGGCTAGGCGTCAAACGGCTAGTAGCCGGCTCGCATATGTTGCGAGTAGTCTAGGGTTGAGCAAGATGGAGCGAAACGCACTTGCTCAGAGAAAAAAAAAATAAAAAAAATTGGCATAATTGATCAAGAGTGGGCTCTTTGGTATTCGAGTTATTAAGTTCTTAGGGGACTTTGTGCCTAGCGACCTAAGGCTTTTAGAGTCTGGGATCCGCTAACCTAACGCTCGTTACATGGATATCATTGTATAAGTCTTTTGTGGACCTCACTCATTGCACGGTCAAATAAGCATTTGAGTTGTAAATAAAAAGCACGATTCCGTAGTAAGCTCCAGAGTTCTTGTAGTGTTGTATATCACTTTGTGCCTAGACTTTTTATTCTTTGTATAATCGTAGGATTGCCTTGAGGATAGTCTAGTCATAGTAATTGGTCTAGTTCCGAAGCATATCTGTTAAGCATTTGTACACACCACGTTTCTGGCTGTATGTCCGTTTGCATGAGTTTATTGATCTTTAGTTGTCTAACTGCATTCGTTGAGATGTGGCAATTTGGTTGATTAATTGTAGTAAGGGGGATCGCTGCATTTTCATATAGATTGCATTCATGCATATTTTTATTTGTTTTTGAGTCTGTGACGCTTGAGGGCAAGCATCGATTTAAGTTTGGGGGTGTGATAAGTGGCATTTTATACCACTTAGAACGTCTTAAAATGGCTTAAATTGATGTCTTGAAATCAAGTATTTTGTGTATTTGATGCGTTTTTCTAGTGTTTATGCATTTCAGGGTATTAGTTGCATTTCGGGGGAGGAATCATCAAGAATAAGCCTTGGCATGTGTTCACCATTGCGAGAGGGAAGGAACGGGCAGATTACGGCGAAGAAATGGAGCAAACTTGGATTTTTTCCAGTAGAGGCCTGCGCGCCCGCGCAGCTATGCTCAGCGGCCGCGCAGGGTCGGGAATTTTTCTAAATTATTATAGACTTCTACTTCTGTTTGGCTTCCAACTTCTATGTAATCTGAGTTTTATGGGACTATTATATAAGTAGATTTGAGACGTTTTCACAGGGGGGATTGGAAGAAAAAGAAGATTGTGTTTTACGCAAGAAGCGAAGGAGATAAGGAAGAAGACCGATTTAGCACACCGCAACGAAGAGGAAGCATATTTTCTTGTGATTCTTGTTTCGTTGTAACGTTGGATGCTAGTTTTCTTGCTTTGACTTATTTACTCTTGTGACGTACTCTGTTTTAATATAATTAGTTTAGTTATTATTTTCTTGTGTTTGTTTATCATGATTTCATATGAACCCATGATGGCGATAAGTTCTATTATGGGCTAATCGTGATCATGGGGTTGCAACGGATTTATTATGGAATTCTTTACTTAATTGTTTAATACTTTAGTGTGTGATGATTGCTTGATATCTAGTATTGGTTGTGCGTATTCGTCTTATATGCGTCGCGAACATATAAGATAGGGTGTTAATCTCTTGTGAAGCGACAATGGATCTTGAGATTTAGAACTTACCATGCTAGCATAGGTTCATGTACGTTGTGCATGATTAGTGGGTAACTCTAACAGTTTTATTTGCCCTATGTAATCAAAAAGAATAACTTGTGCTTAAATCGTTGTGTTGTCAATTTCTGTAGACATATGGGGACTCAACATAATTGATGACTATTCAACTTCTATCTTAATTGTGGATGCTTGGTAGAATGGTATTAGTACAATGAAAGTTGGCTTTTATCAGTTTCGTGTTATTCGATTAATATCATCACTGTCACATGCTAAAGGTAATAACAATGGCTATAGAAGGAAGTAATAATGAAGTTGTGATCTCATGAGTGTTTTATTATTGATAAATTGAAGTGTTAGTTAAGTGGTTAATTAAGTAGTTAATTATAGTTAATAATTAATCAACAATTTTAAGTGTTATTATCTTAACATTGAGAAGTAATCATACATTGGTGAGTGAGTTTAATTAGACAATAATTTAGTCTGAGTCTCTGAGGGAACGAACTAGAAAATATTCTATATTACTTGCGAACGCGTATACTTGCGTGAATATTAGCGCGTGTTTTCGCCCTAACAGGCTCAGTGGGCGTCCATGAAAGTGTAAGTGGCTCAGTGGGAGTCCATCAAATGCGTAAGTGGCTGAGTGGCAGTCCAGCATAAGGTCCTATTACGGCCAGGGTGATGACCAGTGGGGAATTCGTCCATCTACTAGTAGAAAAGGTTATTTATTGGTATATTTGCCTGATCGGCAAGATATCAGGTTTATGCCAAGGTTTTCTCCTTTCAAAAATTCATTGGATATTGCAACTCTGTTTATAATTTTCATAACAGAGGTTTTCAAGGACTGTATGAAATATATATATATAGGTGTATATATATATCGGGACTTAATGAAGTATCTCGTAACTTCATTTCTTTCAAATGATATTTCAAAGATTGAATCTATTCAAGTCTTATCTTGTAGTCTCATCAGTGTGATGAACTTTTGAAACTAATTATAACTTGAACGGTGGTAGTTCAAGTAGTATTCAGAAAAGATATAAGTATATTGGAGTATCTTGTAACTTCATCTTTTTAACTTATATCTAGTAAATGATTATCTTATGCATGTCAAAGATTTTCAGAAAAACGTTGAGACAAGGTTAGATATATGAGATCACCTTGCAACGATATTTTTATACAGTTATAAAATGGAACTCTGTGTATATTATACATGTCAGAGGATTTCAAAGATTGTGAAAAGTATATATGTATGTATATACTGAATATTTTGTGACTTGGTCACGTTAAGATATCAACTTGGTTCATTTCTTCTTAACCAAGACTTTCTTGAGTACTATGAGAATGCTCATATATTGTAAATTATTATACATACTATTTCGGTGGGCTTGTTGCTCACCCTTGCTTTCTTCTTTCATCACACAACATCAGATAGACAAGATGAACAGGACCAAGCTCCCAATTCGCGAGCGGATAGGAAACATTCCGCAGTTTCCTATAGGCGTTGATGTCGCTGTAGCTGAGGTAGGAACTACCAATAGGCTAGGCTTTCAACTTTTGATGTACCAGACTTATGTATCTTTATGAATTGTAATAATGGCAAAGAAATGTAAATTTATTCAGAAACCCTTTTAAGGTGTAATGGCATATAATTGTGGAATAAAATGACTCGTGTTATTTTTGGATATTCATCTCTGAGACTATAACTTGTGGTGTGTGTGTTTATTGTGGGGTCACGGTACGGAGTAGTTGATTGTTTATTAAGATTGGGTGTTATTAAGGGAAATGGAACTCGTGACAACCCGGATCCCCGACCCCGGATTTAGGGGTGTTACAGAAATGGTATCAGAGCTAAGCGTTATAAACCTCAGAGATGATATGACGTTAAAATAATAAGTTCACTAAGATAATAAGAACTCTTTCCAAGTTCATAGTCGGACTACCTAACGTAGTACTGACAGTTAAAACCCGTATAAGAACCCTTATAAATATCGTGATAGAAGCGTAGTTCGTTATTGTATATGGTAGCGGGACTCCGAATCCTGAGGTTGAGGAGCAATAATGCGATGATATTTTATTACTTATTGGAGATCAGATTATGGATCTGATAGAGCGTCCTAACGCGGGACCGGATGATGTTCATATTGAGGATGTAGCGGTTGAGGATGTTGTCCTAGAATGGATTGTTGCTGAGAAGAATCCCGTGGAGGATCCTGATAAGAATGAATAAAGGACCACTGAGGAATTGATGACTATGGTTAGGGCGACTACCAGAGGTAGGATTGGCTGGTTACTACCGGAGGTTCGTTCAAGTTCGTAAAGATAGTAGCCCGTTTAACGCGCTTACTCGTAAGACTGAGAAGTTCGAATAGACAGAGAAATATGAGAACAACTTTCAAGAACTGAAGCAAAGATTGGTGACGGCCCTTATGATGGCGTTGTCAGATGGAAAAGGAGATTTTGTGATGTGTAGTGATGCTTCGTATAAGGAATTAGGGTGCTTCTTATACAGCACAACAAGGTAATCGTGTACGCGTCAAGACAATTAAGGGAATATAAAATTCGATATCCCCACCCATAAGCTTGGGCTCGTGGCAATAGTTTTTCCCTAAAAATTGGAGGCACTACTTGTATGGAGAGAAGTGCAAGATTTACACAAACCATAGGAGCTCTAGTACATTTTTACGTAGAAAGAGCTCAACATACGCCAGAGGAGGCGGTTAGAGCTAATCAAGAATTATGATTGGGAGATTCTTTATCATTCAGGGAAAGCCAATGTGGTGTCTGATGCCCTTAGTAAAAAAGAGAGACTCAAGATGACAATGTCTTTGGGAGAGTTTATAAGAGATTTTGAGAAAATGGAAATAGAAGTGAAGGTAACCGGAGCCGGTACCGAAAAGCTGTTTGAGATTGCAATACAACCCGAATTATTGGAAAAGAACATATTGTGCCAGAAAAAGTGATGAATGAAGGCAGAGAGCCAACAAATAGATAAGAGATAAATACCGAGAAAGATGATAAGGGAATAATGAGGTATTCCTACAGAATTTGGGTTCCAAATGTTCAAGAGCTTAAAGATGAGATCTTAGATGAACGCTAGTTTGAGGAATAAGATTTAGAGCAAACCCTGAACATGATAGTCAGGGAGGTCGCCATCAAGATAGAAGGAACCCATAACATAATGAAGTGGAAAATGAGGATTTAAAACATGTAGGATGACCCCGATTATGGGGAGGAGGAGGGAACGTTCAGACTAAGGAAATAGAAGTTGAGTAAGGAAAGGAGACCTGAGATGGTACTCCTATATGACAATTTATGGACCTTTCTAAACAGAACTTAGACTATTATCCCCAACCACCACCCTGAGGAAACAATGCAGTGAGAAATTCTTTTAGGACCTTTAAGTCGCTAAGCTCTCAGAGTTCCAAGGAACAAGCTGACCCAGTCGAGGCAAAAGCCTAGCTAAAGGAAATATAGGAATCATTTGAGATTCTAAATGATTGACGAATCACAAAAGACTATTTTTGTCACTTACCCTCCCAAGAGAGAGACCACCCACTGGTGAAAGGCCAAGGAAGGCACGAAGCAAGAGATTATAATAAACTGATTTAAGTTCAGTCAATTATTTTCAGGAAAGTACTTCCCAAGGTTATGGAGATAGTGTAAAAGCTTTAGAGCCAGAACAAAGGAAGACGAGTATGATGAATTATGGATCTAAGTTGTAAAAGTTGTCAAGATTCATTCTGAGGACACGAATCCAGAATGACGGGATGTTTGAAATCAATGCTTATGTTATGTTGGTTCATGAAATAATGATAAGAGAAAGGAAAATAAAAAGAAACTGAAGTGAAAAGGAATATAAAGGCAATAGAGTTTGAGGAATGATAAGAGAGTTGGGTATGAGGAAACCCTAAAGACTCGTAGCAATAGAAATAGAAAAGTATGTAATCGTCAGGATGAGGGTGATTCACCATGAGTTAAAATTGATGGTTGAAGGCATAAGAGAAACATATATTTTATCCCCTGTAAGTTGGGAGGATTCAAGGAAACCTTGAGATAGTTAGAAGGATAAATAATGAGACGCGGATAGACTGAGGAGACAAGGAAGTAAGAAATTAGGAAAATTGGATGAAGGAAGTGACCTTCAAGAATGTGAAGTGTAAGACCGGTGACTTGATACCCAGAAAGGGAGACGCCATGTATGAAAGATATCCCAACATTGAGATGACTGTTGAGATAAACAACAAAAGTAAATAAGGAATTATTAAGAAGAAGTTCACGTTGAACACGACCAATATCTTCCAGAACATCCCTGTTGTCATTACCAAATTAGGCAAGCAAAGCGAAAAGAAAACCGTTGTTATCTTTTGGAGGCCATATGGATTGACCTCAGTTTGAATAATGATGTTATTGTGAAATTAAGTATAGACTATCGAAGTGAGAATGATTGAATAAGGTAATCTATCAAGTATATATGACTTGATTTATCCATGGAAGAGTGTAAGTATCTTTTAAAGGTGGAATTAAGGATAAAACCCCGATAACTTGAAATGAATCCTAGGGGAATGCATAAAGGTTGGCATTTCACCCTTAATAGGGACAGCATGAGTTTTGACAGTATGAATTGGAAAGGATTAAGGTAACAACAACCTTTAAGGATCAGTGGAGAAATTTTTCAGAAGTATATAGACAATGATTCTGGTATTAGTAAATGGTATCTTGATATGCCCTGTGCCCAGGGTGTACCTAATGAAGGATTTAAGGATAACCTTAGAGGTTTTACAAGGAGAAAGGTAATATTCAAAGTTCTCAAGAATAGAAATTTTGATGAAGGAAATATGACGTAATTATAATAATGCCAGGTGGGGCACGTGTTGAACCATAAGAAAGTATAGATCGATCCAATGAGGGTCGAGATTGGTGAAAATAAGAAGGACCCAAGATAAGAGACGTCCTAAGTATGATTGAGAGTCAGTCGTGGCAATGTTCACATCTAAAGACTAAGGCAATGACTTATGGAAAAATGATGATTTTTTCTCACCAGGACTTAAGAGAAGCATTTTCACTTAAGCAGTGATTGAAATGAGGTAGAAAATTTAGTTGGAGGTGGTTAAAATGACATTGATTGTAAGGAAATTTTACTATCAGGAAAGGCCAAAGAGGTGGCCAACACTTTAAGTGTAAGAGGACAATTATCGGCGCTCGTGCCAGAGGAATACAGTGATAATGGTTAATTCCATGAAGGTTGTATTATGGTGTGAAAGATTGACATTCCTTCTGATGGATGTGCGGTACTCAACCATAATAGTAGTTTGGTAAAGATTTAATTCATGTAATCGCCGTGAGCGTTCTTTCTATCTTAGAAGGTCCTATCTTGAGATAAGCCAGGAGCATGTTATGAAAGGACTAAATGAACCTTTGAGCTTCATGTCTCCCAGTAGAGAAATATGATTAATAATGGTATTAGCCTGCTATCGTTACTTTGATTGAAACTCTTCTGTAATTTTATCTGCTTCATGTCATGTATGTACGTCAGGATCAGGAATGTTCTTCACGAATCATGAATGGTGATTATGTTACCTCCTTAGAAGGATTCGATATGATATGAATGGACTCCGTATGGTTAGCTATTAAAACTTCATGGAAAACGAATGACTACAGTAGGTCAACGGTGGGCCATAGTAATGCAGGAATGATTCTGCGAGTAATGAGCCGGTTACTTACAACCGTGAGAGTTGTATTGGAATGGATGTTGAGAGTGAGTACCACTAATCGGGTCGTGGTGGTGTATAAGTTATCATTGATAGGCTAATTAAGTCGATTATCTACCTATTGAATACTTATTCCTTCTTATCAATAGAGAGTCGTATTACTATACGAGGAAGGTTGCGATGCAAGCATAGAATTCTAATAACGATGACGTCTAGAATGAAATCCCAGATTCGATTTTCGATGTAGAGGGAGTTTCAAAGGTGATTGTTTATAAGCTCGAGCAAGAGCATGGGTCCATAGAATGATGGATGAAATAGTAAATATTCAGACACGTGAAATACGATGCTATAATACTTGATGTTAATATATATACGTATATGTTTTGTTCTCCTATGACAAACCTCTATAGTTCAGAGGTAGATTCCAAGCCAGATATTTTGTGGCAGTATATTTTGTATATATACAATTCTCTTCAATTCGTTCTTTTCTCTCCTTTTTATTTCATATAAGCTGAGAAGAACAACCCTTCCAGAAGGGGAGGTATTGCCGAATGACTATCTATCTGTGTGATAGAAGCCTAGTAGGATACCATCTATTGTTTAATTGCTTGTCAAGTACTAAAGGCTGGCCACCTTCTGTACTAACTATGCAATGTAACAAGTGTTCATGATCATAGTGATCTCTCAATAAATTCTTTTACTTCTATATGAAGGACCAAGCTTTCGAAGATGGAGGCAGCTAGAGATGAAGTGGTACCAAGTATGGTGGTATTCCGATTATAACACGTTCGTGATACTAAGGTTGACGCAATTATTAAAATGTTATAGAACACTAACAAGCAAAAGTGTAATCAGTATAAAATTTGGTACGGAAGATAATAATGATTACGAACAGGAAAAGAGTGGGTATTGAGAAGCAAAAGCTGTAGATCTAGATGAGATAATGAGAGTCTGTATAATAGACTTGAAAGAAATTTGGAATGATCACTTAACACGGATTGAGTTTTCTTACGATAATTGATCGTATGTCAGTATCGAGGTATCGCCTTATGAGATCCTTGAGGGAAGACAATGTCGATCTCCCTTATGTTAGGATGAAGTTGTAGAGTGCAAGATGCTCGGACTCGCAGTAGTCCAAAGGACCAAGGATATAATAGATCTAATCAGAGGACGGCTGGTAGTAGCCCAAGATGGACATAAGAAGTATGTTGATTTGACACGAAAGGACAAAGAATAGGAAGTAGGGGACCTAGTGCTGTTATAGGTATTCCCTTGGAAAGGATGGATGTGGTTCGGAAAGAAAGGAAAGCTAAGCCCACGAATTGTTGGACCCTTGGATATATTAAGTCGTATTGGGAAGTTAACATATGAGCTAGCCTTACCCCGAACCTTAGCAAGTTCATAACGTGTTCCATGTATCAATGTTAAGGAAGTGTAATCCGGATACCAGACAAATAGGGGCATATGAGCGCATAGACATGCAACCAGACGTAACCTATATGGAGCAACCAGGAAGGGTTATAGATCAAAAATGGATAAGTGCTTAGAAGAAGGGTTATCATGCTAGTCAGGGTTTGTGGCAGAACCACAATGTGGGAAAATTGACTTGAGAGTTAGAAAGTGCAATGGTAAGAAAGTATCCCTATTCATTTTCTATCTGATTCCGGGACGCAATCCTTTTAAGGAGGGGAGACTGTAATAACCCCAAAAATTTTGGACTTTTTGTAAACCTTATGAATAGTGATTTTGCTGATTATGCTGAATAAGAAAACTTTTCATGCCACACAATGTAGCAGTTCTTTTATTGATATTCTGATGTCTTATTAGTACTCTATATGGTATATAAGTGTATGTAAAGATCGTCAGAATCCAAATCCAAATACTTTGATTTTTCCCGAAAATCCACCAGATACCGAAAGAATTGAGTATAAGGTAACATGATAAAAAGGATTTAAATTCAAGGATTTTTAGAGAGGATCATAAAAGGAATATAAAATATTGAGAAAAGTTTAGGGGAACCTAAGTAATAAGATCCCAGGTATGATCCCTCAAATGATAAACGAGAACGAAAGTTAAGCGAACCGTATAATAGATAAGCGGTCATTAGCCAAGTAATTAGGGGTTAATCAAAGAGGTTAGTGGACGATGATGTCATCACACCAACAAGAATAAGACAAGTGTAAGAGGATGACATGAGAAAGATGACATAGGCATGGTGACATAAGCATGACAAATGGAGGGATTGGTTGGTTGATTGTGAGCCACACAATTTTTACCATGGTAACAATCTAATTAACAACTAAAGGAAGTAACCAAGCTAAACACCACACAAATCATTTAATCAAACTAGAAACATTTTTACTTCACTTTTTCTTCCCTTGCTCTCGGCCAAAACCAGAGCAGCAACTTAAAACTACCATATCTCCTTCAATACTCACTTAAATGTTCAATAGCTCGTTGGAAAGGTATTGAGATGGCCTACAACTCTTGTTCACAAGTTTCATCCAAATAATCATGGTAAGACCCTCATTTATATAGTTATTTAAATCGGACTTTTAGAAACTTCAAAACCTAACTTTGTGTTCTTGATTTCTTTGGAAAGATCAAGCTTGTAGGAGGTTAGATTAAGGATCCCTAAGGCTTCCTAGAAACTTAACACCTACCAAGGAAGGTATCAACTTCAAACCCTATCTTTGATTTTATGATTCCATAAAGTTTTATTGAAGCATTGTTAGTATTAAGGCTTGATCTTTGATTATAAGTAGTTTTGGTGGATTTGTATTGGTTTTGAATATTGGGTCTTTGATTGGTTGGATAAATTGGTAAAACTTGGAGTTGGGGACTGAGTTTGTAGTATGATGGTTTAATATTGTTGTATTGGTGGTTGTGAGTGAATTAATGATAATTTAGAGTGTTAATTAAATTGGAAATCGCGTAAACATAAACGTCATAATGCCCAATTTTCCTTAACTGTTCTGTTCTTAACTTTAGGATCCGTGAACTCACTGAAAGATTCTAACCTTTGCCATGTTTAGATAGTTCATGTTACGAGCTTCGTTTTGATATGTGGTTCACTTGAATCCGATGTACGGTTTAGGAGAAACGGCCGTTTTAAGTAACGGCGTTTCGCGAACGAACCATTACCCCTCGCCTTACTTTGAAACCTTGGTTAAGGCCCTTAAATGACTAATTGGAGTATGAAACAATTATGTAAAGTGGACTAGGCAGTTGGTAGGGTATTCGCGAAAGCGTCGCCTTAAAATTCGTAACGGTCAATTTATTAAAAATGGTGGAGCCGAGGGTACTCGAACGACTTATGTGATTTGTTAAGCATAGAAATGACCATAAGCAAACGTTAGGGTTCAATTGGTTAAAGTCTTGTTTCTTAAGCGACCGTGGTTTAATTCCGGCTTATGTTGTTGTTCATAGGTTACCAGACTCACTCTAAGCTTAAGTCTACCCCGGAGCACTCAGGCAAGTTTTCTACCCGTTATACTGTTGTTGTGATGTAAATATATGTATATGCATTATCTTATGATAAGTGCATGATTGTTATTAGCAAATTTTGCGATATATTGGAGCATGCTGATATGGTATATATGCATGTCTGTTTCGTAATCTTGATATCTAATTGTTGATTCAAATGCTTATAAGTTGCATAATACATATGCTAGAGATAAGCAGTAGTTGCGTATACCCTTAGTATAGGGGACCCAAAGGTGAACATTTTTCTAAACCGGGAGTCGATGTTCCCGAGTATAATATATATATATATTTTTTCATATATATATGGATGTAGTTTTCAAAACTATTAATCGAATAAGGTTTATTCGATAACTTTATTTTATTCAATGAATATTATTAGTTGAATATTCATTCGAGGACTTATGACTCCGTTTATTTTATTTATTGAATATTATTTTGAATATTCATTTGAGGACTTATGACTCCGCTTATTTATTAAATAATATTCTTTATTTTATTAAAGAATAGTGTTTCGATAATCAAACTTATTTTCGATTATTGAAATAAAGATCTTACTTTCGTATAAGTATATCTTTGGTTATTCGTTATTCATTTCAAGTATGAGTTTTTTTTAAACTTCTACTTCAATTATTTTTATAAAGATTATCCTTTATGGAAATATTATTTAATAATAATATTCAGATATTTTCTAATATATCGGGACTGATTTATTTCATTAAATCAGTATTACTCCAAACATTCTTAAAAATGTTTTCGAGTCTTCAAAATAATTTTTAAAAGTTAGAGCGGATCCCAAAACTCATTTTGATATTTAGGATCTTCCTTTCGAAGGGGATTTAAATACTCGCTCAAAACCTGAGGGATCCAGCTCAGTGATGTATTTTACATTCGCAACGAGGTTGCTGTTTTGAGAAAAAATCTTGATTACTTGCCCATCGTTCGGGAAGTAAGTTCATCTATTTGAGTCGGCATAAGCAACATGGGCTCAGTGGGCGTCCATGAAAGTGTAAGTGGCTCAGTGGAAGTCCATCAAATGCGTAAGTGGCTGAGTGGCAGTCCAGCATAAGGTCCTATTGCGGCCAGGGTGATGACCAGTGGGGAATTCGTCCATCTACTAGTAGAAAAGGTTACTTATTGGTATCTTTGCCTGATCAGCAAGATATCAGGTTTATGCCAAGGTTTTCTCCTTTCCAAAATTCATTGGATATTGCAACTCTGTTTATAATTTTCATAACAGAGGTTTTCAAGGAGTGTATGAAATGTATATATATATATAGGTGTATATATATCGGGACTTAATGAAGTATCTCGTAACTTCATTTCTTTCAAATGATATTTCAAAGATTGAATCTATTCAAGTCTTATCTTGTAGTCTCATCAGTGTGATGAACTTTTGAAACTAATTATAACTTGAACGGTGGTAGTTCAAGTAGTATTCGGAAAAGATATAAGTATATTGGAGTATCTTGTAACTTCATCTTTTTAACTTATATCTAGTAAATGATTATCTTATGCATGTCAAAGATTTTCAGAAAAACGTTGAGACAAGGTTAGATATATGAGATCACCTTGCAACGATATTTTTATACAGTTATAAAATGGAACTCTGTGTATATTATACATGTCAGAGGATTTCAAAGATTGTGAAAAGTATATATGTATGTATATACTGAATATTTTATAACTTGGTCGCGTTAAGATATCACTTGGTTCATTTCTTCTTAGCCAAGACTTTCTTGAGTACTATGAGAATGCTCATATATTGTAAATTATTATACATACTATTTCCGTGGGCTTGTTGCTCACCTTGCTTTCTTCTTTCATCACACAACATCAGATAGACAAGATGAACAGGACCAAGCTCCCAATTCGCGAGCGGATAGGAAACGTTCCGCAGTTTCCTATAGGCGTTGATGTCGCTGTAGCTGAGGTAGGAACTACCAATAGGCTAGGCTTTCAACTTTTGATGTACCAGACTTATGTATCTTTATGAATTGTAATAATGGCAAAGAAATATAAATTTATTCAGAAACCCTTTTAAGGTGTAATGGCATATAATTGTGGAATAAAATGACTCGTGTTATTTTTGGATATTCATCTCTGAGACTATAACTTGTGGTGTGTGTGTTTATTGTGGGGTCACGGTACGGAGTAGTTGATTGTTTATTAAGATTGGGTGTTATTAAGGGAAATGGAACTCGTGACAACCCGGATCCCCGACCTCGGATTTGGGGGTGTTACACCCTATATAATGTTTTCTACATGTCTCTGTGCTAGATTTCAAGCTGACCCTAAAGAATCTCATTTAGTGGCTATTAAAAGAATTTTCAGATTTCTCAAGAGGACTCCAAATCTAGGAATTTGGTACCCTAGAGAGTCTGGTTTTGATCTAATTGGCTACTCAGATGCAGATTATGCAGGTTGCAAAATAGACAGGAAAAGCACAACAGGCACCTGTCAATTTCTAGGGAACAAGCTTGTATCATGGTTCAGCAAGAAGCAGAATTCTGTTTCCACATCAACAGCTGAAGCTGAGTACATTGCTGCTGGTAGTTGTTGTGCACAGATACTATGGATGAGGAATCAACTATTTGACTATGGTCTGACTGTTGACAAAATTCCAATATTCTGTGACAACACAAGTGCCATTGCCATTACTGAAAATCCAGTGCAGCACTCAAGAACCAAGCACATTGATATCAAGTACCACTTCATTAGGGAACATGTGATGAAAGGTACAGTGGAACTTCATTTTGTTCCAAGTGAAAAGCAGATTGCAGACATATTTACCAAGCCACTTGATGAATCAACATTCACAAGATTAGTAAGTGAGTTAGGTATGCTTAATTATTCATAATCTATGTCTTCTATATAATCTATCTTGAAGCCTGAAATGAATTTGCTGCAAGAACAAAGCTGGCTTTAATTAAGACTTACCCTATCAACGGATATTCTCTATCCGTTGAAAGCCAAAATTGTTCTATCAACGGATGTTCATTATCCGTTGAAAGACAAATACATTTCTAGTAATTTTATCCTTGAACGGATAAAATGGTGTTGTTCATCAACGGATAACTATTTCCCTTATCCGTTGAAGTGTCACGTCAGTTACTATAAGTGAGTCACAGCCGTTGATTCTTTAACTCAACTGTTGATGCAGATATACAGTGTTGTATGTATTTGTATTTAAGGTAGTTTTCAGAATTTCTACAGTTTTATTTATTCTTGAACGGCTGTAACTTACTTAAAAGTATCATTTAATCATTTTATTTACGTTTTAATTCAAGAAAGTATAAAAGCCCAATTGAACTCTTATTCTCACTTTACGCTTTCTTGCAATTCTTATTCTCTTTCTCTCTAAATTCTCAAGTTTTTCTCTGCAACCTCTACTCACAACAATGGCACCAGTAGTCAAAATTATGTCTCAAACAGGATTTGTTTATGAAAAGAATAATTTCATAGCCTTGGTTGAAAAGAATGAAGCCCATTCTGATTATCACAAGATGATGGACTTCATCAAAAACTGCAAACCAAGCTATGCAATGCTGGAAGCCCCAACCATCTACTGTGAAGTGATTGAGGAGATTTGGACAACTGCAGAGTTCAACTCCACAGATATGACTATTGCCTTCTCTCTCAAAGGTAAGGACTATTGCATTAATTATGATGATATACAATCTTGCTTTAGGTTGCCTGAGAATAATGCCATGACACCACACACTGATAAAGATGTCTCTGTTATGCTAGATTTCATAGGCTATGCTTTTGATTCTGCTAGTTTAGGTAGTATTAGAAGGAAAGGCCTTAGGAAAGAATGGAGTTTTCTTGGAGATGCCTTTATTAAGGTTTTCTCTGGGAAGATTAGCAATTTTGATGCTATCACTTCATCTCTTGTTAATATGCTCTATATGCTAGTTTCTGATAGGTACTTTAATTTTAGAAAATGTGTTATGCTAGAATTAGGTTCCAGATTAGGTAACAAAGCTAATAGACCACATAACATCTACTATGCTAGATTCTTTATGTTATTGGCTAACCATGTTGCTGAAGGTTTGGTTGTATCCAATGAGAATAATAAACTCAAATGCTGGGCACAAGAGAAAAGGGTCCTTGCAGACCTTTTGAGAATGAACCTCAACAGCCAGGTGCCATTGGTATACTTGCCAATCATGAATGCACAACAGGTAAGTGAGGTAAATACTTCTACAACTCCTACTATTTCCAACCCCAATGTTTCTTTGCCTTCTAGTGTGGCTATGGAACCTGTGTCTTTGTCTAAATAGGCTCCTACCAAAGCCACCAAATCTAAAGTTTCCAAAGTCAAGTCAAAGAAACCTACCTCTGTTGTTTCTCAAAAGATAACAGTTGTAACAACTACCATAAACCCTGAAGGGAGTGAACAGGGTGTGAGTGGTGAGGGGAGGGGTGAACATCAAAAAGCCCCCCAGGATAAGGTGGGAGAGGTGAGTGGTACCCAAACCAGCCAAGCCACAGTCTCTCAAAAGACTGTGGTGGTTCAAAAGGAGTCCAACACATCCCTAGTTGCATCCTCCCAAAAGGTTGTAACTATTGAAAATAGTCCCCAACCAGGGACACAGAACAAAAGAGGGAGGGACACTGAAGCCACACATTCACCATTTAAAGCCTTTTCAAGGAAGAAGAAGGCCAAGACCCTAGTTTCCATACAAGGGACACACACAGCACAGATACATCCACCTGTATCTGTGCCTTCTCAAATTCAGCTTGATGTGATTCCAGCAAATGTGGAATCACAGCCCCATTCTCTCAATATAGAAACACACCATTCATCAAACTCTCCAACACCCTCTCTGGATGTGGATATGATATTCACATCAATTCCTGATTCTCCCTCATTAAAACTCAGGGAGGAGCCCCACTTAAAACCTGGTTATCATCATCTTTTAGATGATTTGGTGGATCATCAGCCAATTATTTCAGATGTAGTTGCAGAATCCGTGTCACCACACTTAAAATCAATCCACACAGATTCAACAATTATGTCACTTTCTATATCTACATCTTTTCCTTCTTCAACGGATATCTCTCATCCGTTGACAAGTGGTTGTTCTTCAACGGATAAGCTTAACAGCAGTTATCCGTTGATGCCATCAGTTTCCACTTCAACGGATATTCCCTATCCGTTGATGGTCTCTACACACTTAACAGAAACAATTCCAACTGTAGAGGACATGGCAACTGTACAATCACTTTTAGGTTTGAGGGAAGGGAGTGATCTTTTGAGTGAGAGGCTGGGTTGCTCCCAGGCAAAAGGAGAGGTTGAGAGTCACCATATGCATGCTATTTCTTCCAGCATGGCAAAAGTGAGTGAGAGGAGTGCCACCTTAGAAGATGAGGGTGAGGGTGTGAGGGTGTGTGTGAGCCAGGGGGAGCCCCTGATGCAAGAATAGAGAGAAATTGAGAGAAAGGCAGGTACAGAAGCTATAAGGGTGGATCCAGCCATTGCTAGTGAGTTAATGAAAGTGGATGATGCAGAAAAGGAAAGACAATTTCAGCAACATTACAAAGCTGTCATTGATAACATTTCCTTGGATGCTGGCACTTTTACTCACCCTGTTTCCGCCTATCAATTATTGGCTGCACAGGGCAATGTGGAGGCAGAACAGACACTACACATTGCACACACTTCAGAATCTCTTCTCAAAGATAAAGCTGTTGTCAACAGGCTGCCTTCTCAAGCTGGTGAGCCATCTGAAGAATTTGGAGTAAATTCTAATGATGATGACTCTAATTCTTTGAATGAGAGCATGAACTTAGGGGGAGTAGCAGGCCCAAGTTCTGTTCCTGATCTTCCTGAATGGGCATGGGTAAAACCATCAACACCAGGAGAGTTTGGTGTCTCTCTGGTCAGACAAGTCATGACAATTCAGAAGGCCCTTCAGGAGACTCAAGATGCTGGTACCAAGGCAATTCTTCAAGCTCATCTGGAATCTCTGCATCTCTTGCAGTTACAGCATTACCAGCAAAATCTAAGTGTGGATGAGCTCAAGCAGGACATTGCTGATCTGAAATCCTACAATGCTGAGAAATTGGATTCAGTTATACCCTATGGTACTATGCAAGATTTGTTGGGGAGACTGAAGAAAGCATCTGATGCTGACAAGAGGCTGGCCAGATTGGAAGATAGGGTTCAAATCATTGAAGACTCTATGGTCACCATTCTTCAGAATCAACGAACTCAAACAAATCTACTCATGCAGCTGGCACAAGCACAAGGCTTGACCCCTACCCTTGATGATAACAAAAAGGGGGAGAATAAAGGGGAAGGGGAAGGAGAGCCATCTACAACAGTTCAGATTTCTCAAGTGCTAGTTCCTGTCATCACAACTTCTCCAACTATTCAAGTCAAAGGAAAGCTAGATGGAATTGATCTAATCCAGATAGCAGCAGCTGAATTGTAAGTCAAAGAGCAAAGGAAGAAGATTGATGAAAAGATGCAACTAATATTTGGTTCTACAACTTCTCAATCACAATCTGTGAAGCATAGCACAAAAGTGGAATCAATTATTATGGAACTCAAGCCAGTAGGGAGGCATAAGGATGGAGAAACTTCTTCCAAAGATCTGCAACCTATGGTTCTCAAGCCCAACAACAGATCCAATAAGGACTCTACAAAGAATCCTCTAAAAGAGGTGGATTTTCGTCTTCCAAAAGCTGACGAGGACAAGCATTTAGGTAGAAGTATTGCATATCTCAAAGAGACCATGGATGAGGCTGTAAGGAGAAACATGGCTATTATCTTCAGAGAGGGAAAGAGCATATGTGTGATGCAAGGACATCCCAAATTCTCAATAGCCAAGAGGAAAGAAACCAAAAGGTTGAAGGAAGAAGCCAAACAGCTAAAGGTTGACAAAAGAGCACAAGCAAAGCTTGAAAAACAGCTAAAGTCAAGTCAGGCTGAAGAACAGAAAGAAATTGAAGACAAAGGTGAAGATGAAGCTATGGGGGACATGGTTGGTACTGAGATGGAGGAAAGAAGTAAGGAAAAATGGCAGAAAGGGAAAAGAAAGAAGGTCAATGCAAAGAGAAAGAAGGTAGATAAGACTGAAGAAACCCAATCAATATCTAAACCACTACCCTCTATTCCTGAACCCATTGTACCTGACCCCTTCATGAACATTCATGGTGAAATAATCATTCCCAAGGAGGAACCAATTGATTGGGACACCATCAAATTGCCCACCTTCCTAATCTCTTCTCCACCATCAAAGAAGCAGAAAAGAAGAATCAAATCAACACCCTCTAAAGCCTCAATCAAATTCACACAGAAGCCTAAGCCTAAACCTCAAACCTCTAAAGATAATTATGTTCACATCTGTGACATAAAAGAATTTTCAGACATTGAACTCTATCTGGATGAGCTGGAGGATGTAAGGGGAATAGCTGCCTACAGACAGCTACCAGAAAGACTAGTGTTCAAATACAAAGGAGCTGGGGAAAGAACATGGCCTCTTCACAGAATTCTGAATGAAGGCTACTCTACCTTGATCAGAGTCTACTCAGCCATACAAAGGGATTCTGGCTTTACCAGGACTGCCAAGACTTAGATTCTCAACAAGATTGCCAACATAAGGAAAACTTGAAGGGAGCCCAATGCTTTGCCTAGAACTTTTGTAACACCCCCAAATCCAAGGTCGTGAATTCGGGTCGTTACGATCACTTATTAATTAAATAATTCTCTTTTCACAATATTACTCGACCTTTTATTCAAACTCACATACACACAGGTTATATGCTTGGAAACATTATCAAATAAATCATTTCCACTTATCTACCTGACGGGGCTGGCGCACAAAAAGCCTACGGAACTCACGAGCGTTCCTTACCCGCCTAAGGACAGCAGTCCTGGTCTGATCCATGCTGGTAGTCTGTTGTGATATGATATATAAAAGCAAGGGTGAGCATTAAAGCTCAGCAAGGTATATATCCCCATAATTAAGTATGTAAGGATAAATAAAACCAATAATTATACTTTGTATCTCCAAAGCGTTCTGAAAGTTTATATGCTTATCAAATTTATAATATTCTCAAAATCAACTACAATAGTATATCCACTGAATACTTGTATTCATCTCTTTCTCAAAATCATTTTATACTCGTACTCATTTTATTTCAAAATCTCAAGATGTTACTCGAACCAAGATTCTCATATGGGTGTGATATATATTCGTCAACATCCCAATTTAAAACTCAGCCTTATCGGCAGATTTCTCAAATGGATTTGATATATAATCATCAACATCCTTATTTAAACTCAGCCTTATCGGCAGATTTCTCAAATGGATTTGATATATATTTATCAATATCCTTGTTTAAAACTCAGCCTTATCGGCTCTCTGTTGTATATTTCACAACAGTTTTTCCAAAATGGAAGAAAGGGACTATACTGGAATAAACCACGTATCGGTGATCAGCCGAATACGAAATTTTCTCTACTAGTAGAAGGAATACAAACCTAGCCGCCTTTGAGCTCATCAAGACACTACACGGTGGTTGCTCATTTCCGTGCAAGTCCGAAAGTCAATGGTCACATAGACCATATAACCGTACAATGCGCCACTCCGCGCCTGGTCACTGCCCGATACCACTCCGTGCCGGGCAGGCCACATTCCAGTCCCAAAATAGTTATATCTTTTGCTCAAAATCCTTTTTCGAAGGAATAGGTCGTTAAAAGTTGACCTGTAAATAAGATGTTTTATTCATCACTTTTAACTCAATTGATCTTTTCAAATCCCTCTCTGTAGTAGGGTGACACATATATTACTCACTTGTTCTTTATTGAACGAGGAAGCAAAACTCTTATGCTTCTAGACTAAGTTCCCTAAGGTTTTGATACGTTTCAAATTATTAATCTCTTTTAAGAGTTTTGAATAATTTAGAAAGTACCCTTGGGAACTATGTCTATTTTTAAATAAGTTTTTAGAAGTCCGAAGATATTAAATATCTAAGGTCTCATAATAATCTAAGAGGGATTCAATGAATTGGTAAAATCTTATAAATAAAACATCTCTGTATAAGGTTCAATGAATTGATAAAATCTTAAGTACAAAGTATTTTTAATTAAGGTTCAATGAATTAATAAAAACCCTTAAATACAAAATATTTCTGAATAAGGTCCAATGAATGGAGACACCTTAATCAAATAATCAAAACAGGATTTGGTATCCTATAATTGCTCTTTGAATAGTTAAATCTTTATTAAATAACGTGAAATGATTTATAAACTATTCAGTATATTTTTAAATACTTTCTTTATATTTAATAATCCCTTAAGTATCGCTTTATAAAATAATCAATCAAGTAAGGGTGTCCCTTAAATGAATAAACCAATATTTCTCGAAGTTTAAGCCAAAATCTCAATCGTTCGCTTGATATATAAAATACGCGAACGTACTTTGTTTATCGAAATAGAAATCTTTCGCGTTCGTCTCTCTCCGGAATTAAATCGTTATTAAAATATTTCCGACTCCCATTATCCTATATTATATTTGAAATATGTTTCAATTTCTCATACTCGTGTAAAACGAAATTTGTTTTCGTAAACAATCGCATAATTCGTATGCATTGATATCATAAACAAGCATATATATTTGAACTGTAAATCATGCCATCAATATCACAACAGTATATATATAGCATGGATAGTATGAGATAGGGTTTCGAAAACTTGCCTCGAGTAATCGTAGTGGTATGGTCTCTGGTGTTTGGTTGGCGATCTATAAACAAGAACCAACGGTCTAAGTTAGTACGCGATTAACGTCTCGCTCTTATTAAGCAACTTTTGCAACTACTCAAGTATAACGAATCTTCGATCGTCACATTCTCAACACTTATATTCTCACTTTATAACATGGTCGAGTTTGGAAATCGATCGTTCGCTTTAAAAAGTCCATTTCGAGTTTTAAGCTCGAACGTGAGAAAATGCGCGTCAAAACTAGGTTTTTATGCGTTTCTCGCTTGCGCTCACTTTACCAAAACATTTTTATAAAATCGAAAAATTAATATTTTCTCAAATTTCTTTTTGGACAGTCTTCTCTACTGTCATATCCATTTTTCATAAGTTTTCCAGAATCTCGGAATTATTTTAAGTCCTTCAAAATCACCATGCAAGTGGACTTAAGTGCAGTTGGCTAATCGCAGAAATGTTTTACACTAAGACGACCATAACTCCTAAACCGTAAATCTCCTCATGATGATCTATACATGTATAGAAACTAGAAAATAATATCTATCTAGTCATGGCCAGTGGTTTTCAAATTTTAACCCTTTTCATGGCCGAATGTCCTGCAGAAAACAGATCAAGTGCAAGAATGCCCAAACTCAATTTCTACTACTTGATCTTAACACAATCACTACCTATAACCATCATAAACACAAGTACTTCTCAAGATCCACTCAAATGAACCTTATATGCTCTATCTAGTACCACATACATGGATTACAACTCAACATCTCAAGCATTTAGCAAGAACATAGTCAATACAAACTCAAACAAACACAATCCTTTGGATCTTAACACTACAACAAACATAACTCTTAAATCCAACCATAAAACCTTAAAGGGTTGAAAGTTATACCTTCTTGGACACTAGGAAGGTTAGTTCTAGGATGATTGAGGCTTGGTTTGCTTAGAAAACACTTAGAAGGGCTAGATCCTTAAGAAACAAAACCAAGAAACAAGTTAAAATTTCGGAGTTACCTTTCAGCACCTCATTCAAACATTTTTATAAAATTGAAAAAAATTAATTTGAGTCTGAAATTTGGTACGAAGCTTACCCATGATATAGAGAAGCTATGGTAAAAATTTCATGATATTTGAATGAGTATATTTTGAGTTATGAATTTTTCTTTCTCCCTTGCTCAGAAAATCCGAACTGCTGGAATGAAAAATGGGAGAGCTTTAAGTGAGGGAAAAGGGGTTGTTTTCTTTTGTGGCTAAAGTGTGGGAGTGTATAATGAATATATGGGATGTATGCAGCAGATTTGACAATAATTTGGCAAAGGTATGGGTTGGTTTGATTGTGTGGTGAAGTGAGAAAAGGGAGAAGTATGGCTTGTGTACTTGTTTGTCTCCCATCACTATTCAACACTATTTCACTAACTATTCTAGTTAGCTTCTAATCATCTAGTTACACTCCTAACTACTAGTTAGGACTTGGTTATGCATGGCCAACTTGCATAGGATTTAATTTCTCATTCGTTTATTTATCGTAAACGCAATCGTCGTTCCATTCTGATAGTTTCCACGTATAACGACTTGTTTCGTAGCGATTTCTTTTATCGCTTATAATCCTATAACCAATTCCATTCCTTCTCTTGATCAGAGAAATACCTTGATATATTATTTATTTCACGTAGTATTCCCGGTTCTACGCCATTCTTTACGGATACGAAAACACGTAGTATAATTGTGAATCTTCGAATTCCGTCGGCTTTTACATTCACTTATTTTCCTCGATAAACAAGAATATGATCTCGGATTCTCAAAATTCCACTATTCATTTTATGATGATCCCCATACGTATTACTTAATTAGCTCAAGTTACTATTCACAGAAGTTTTAAAATATTACAAAAATCAGGGTTCTTACAGTCGCCCCCCCTTAAAAGGATTCCGTCCCGGAATCAACTCACAAATAGATGGGGGTAACTTTCTCGCAGGTGGCTCTCTAATTCCCAAGTCGACTCCTCGACCTTGGGATGTCTCAATAAGACTCTGAATAGCTTGACACTCTTGTCCCTGAGTACTTGCTCTTTTCAACCAATGATTTCAACTGGTTGCTCAATGTAGGACAAATCTAGTACTTAATCATGTTTCACTATATTCTTGGTATCCACATTATACTTTCTCAACATTGGCACATGAAAAACACTATGAACCTGTTGAAGGTTTGGAGGTAAAGCCAATTCGTATGCCACGGTTCTATTTGTCACAAAATCTCAAAGGACCCATATATCGGGAACTCAACTTCCCTTTCTTTCCAAATCTCATCAGTCCTTCCCATGGTGACACTTTCAAAAATACCTGGTCAACCACTTCATACTCTCTGTCTTTTCGTGCTAAGTCGGCATATTTACGCTGTCGGTCTTGGGCTGCCACTAAGCATCCTCTGATCAACTCAACTATGTCCCTCGTTCTTTACACCAAGTCGGGACCTAGCAACTTTCTTTCACCAACTTCATCCCAGTACAAGGGTGAATGGCACCTCCGACCATACAGCGCCTCATGTGGGGGCATTTCTATACTCGCATGATAACTATGATTGTAGGCAAACTCAATCAAAGATAGGTGTTCATCTCAATAACCTTAAAAATCAATTACAAAATTTCTCAACATGTACTCCAATGTCTGAATGATTCACTCACTTTGTCCATCGGTTTGGGGATGGTATGCAGTACTCACATTCAGTTTGGTTCATAAGCATTCCTGAAAGCTCCTCAAAAAAATCTGGAGTTGAATCGGGGATCTCTGTCAGATATGATAGCTACAGAGACTCCATGTCTTATCACAATTTCCTTGATGTATAGCTCTGCTAATCTATCCACCATGTAGGTTTTCTTGATTGGAAGAAAGTTTGCTGACTTGGTTAGTCGATATATAATTACTCATATTGCATCACGGTTAGCCTTAGCTCGGGGAAATCCTACCACAGAATCCATGGCTATTTGTTCCCACTTTCACATCGGAATTCCTAAGGGTTGTAGGAGTCCCCTCGGTCGCTGATGTTCCACCTTCACTCTTTAACAGGTCAAACACTTACTGACCCAATTGGCCACGTCTTTTTTTCATGTTGGGTCATCAATAATATTCCTTTGGATCTCGGTACATCTTGGTACCTCCAGGATGAATTGAATATCTAGAATTATGTCCTTCGCGTAAAATTTCATCTTTTAATTCTCGAACATTCGGAATCCAAATCCGGTTCGCATACCTCATAATTCCCTTCTCATCTTTCTCACATTTGACTTCTTCTCAGTCAAAGATTCTCGCTCTTCATTCATCTTCTCTTCCTGATAATGTCCCATCTTTTCTAACAATTCCAGTTCTAATTTGATCTCAATTAGTCCATCAGTCCCTTTACCAGTGACTTCACCTCTATCTCCATCTCCTCGAGTTCTCTAACTAGTTCCTCCGGCGTTGTCAACATCTTGAGTCTCTATTTACTACTAAGGGCATCGGCCACCACATTGGCCTTCCCTGGGTGATATAAAATCTCACCGACATAGTCTTTCATTAACTCTAACCATCTCCTCTATCTCCTATTGAGTTCTTTCTGAGTAAATATATACTTAAGGCTCTTATGGTCAGTGTAGATCTCACAATTTTCTCTGTATGAATATTGTCTCCAATTTTTCAAAGCAAAACTATTGCTGCTAATTCTAATTCATGAGTAGGGTATCTTACTTCATATTCCTTCAGCTGCCATGAGGCATAAGAAACCACTTTCCCATGCTGCATGAGCATGCATCCTAATCCTTTATGTGACGCATCACTATAGATCACAAATCACCCTTTCCATCGGGCAATGCCAGCACGAGGGATGTTACCAAACTTCTTTTCAATTCCTGAAAACTTTCCTCACATTTTTCATTCCACACAACCTTTTCCGTTTTGCAAGTAGGCCTAATCAAAGTTCCTGATATCTTAGCGAAATCCCGTATGAACCTCTCATAAAACCGGTTAATTCCCAAAAAGTTCCTACTTCCGTAGGTGTGGTTATTCTTTCTCATTGGAATATTGCCTCAACATTGGTAGGGTCAACTAACACTCCTTCACTGCTCATCAATTATCCTAAGATCTGAACTTCATTTTGCCAGAATTCGCACCTTGAGAATTTGGCAAACAACTTTTCTCTTCTCAATGCTTCTACCACTATCCTCAGATATTCCGCATGTTCTTCTTCCGTTTTAGAATAGACTAAAATATTATCAATAAAAAAATAATGACGCACACGTTCAAATACTTTTTAAACACTCGATTCACAAAGTCCATGAAAGCTACTGGGGCATTCATTGGCCCGAACGACGTCACCAAGAACTCATAATGTCCATACCTCGTGCGAAATACGGTATTTGTCCCCTGTTTTAATCTTCAGTTGGTGATATCCCATTCTTAGATCAATTTTCAAAAAGTGTACCACTCCTTCAAGTTGGTCAAACGAATCGTCAATTCTAGAGAGTGGGTATCTGTTCTTAATAGTCAGCTTATTCAGTTCCCTATACTCTATGCACAATCGCATACTACCATCCTTCTTTTTGACAAACAACATTGGTGTGCCTCATGGTGACACATTAGGTCTCATCATTCCTTTATTCAACAGAACTTGCAACTGTGAAGTCAATTCTTTCATTTTAACCGGGGCTAGCCTATATGGGGCTTTTTGAAACTGATGCCATTCCTGATGCTAATTCGATAGCGAACTCTATCTCTCGGTCAGGTGATAATCCTGAAAGGTCTTTGGAAAACACATCCTCAAACTCGTTAACAACTGGTATGTCACGTACATCGGGGCTTCTCTCTTGGTACCCTCCACGTATGCTAAATACGCTTTGCTATCTTTCCTTAATAATTGCTTTGCTTGAGCAATATTAAAAAATTTATGGGTCTGACGTTTACCCTTAATCACAATTTTCTTGTCGTTAGGCATTCAGATTTTAACTTTCTTTCCTTTTTAATCAATCTGAGCACAATTGCTCGACAACCAATCCATTTTTAAGACCACACCAAATTCTCTCAGCCTGAAAGGAATTAAGTCCAACTTAAAGCCCTTCCCTCCTAGTTCCCACTTGCAGATTAGATGAATCTCATTAATTGGAACAACCTCTCGATTCACTATTTCTATTCGCAATAATTCTCGCGTTGGAATCACATTAAGTTTTAACTTGGCCAAAAATCTCGCGATATAAAATACTTAGTTGCTTCAGAATTAAACAGAATATTTGCAGTTACCAAATTGAGTAAAAGGTTACCTGCTATCACGCCCTAGCTGGGTTGGGGCAGTTGCTAGAATAATGTCCTAGTTGGTTGCAATTGAAGCACCTCAGTAGCTCTTTTCCCAATTACATACCCCGGGATATTTCTCCCCACATGACTTATGATCCGGTAGGGGTGACCGAAACTGGTTATGAAACGTAGTCTTATATTGACCACCTCCCTGGGCGATACTCTTGCTTACCGGTTCGCTAAAGCTATTTCCGCCAGCTACGGTAGTGGCGAACCTGGTACCCACTGCGGGTTGGGACACCACTCCCCTCTCAGTCCTAATCGGAAACTTCTGTTTATCGCTCTGCCGCCTTGGCTTCCGAACTCCTCTTCTTGCTCTCTTCCTCTTTTTGACTTTGCTCACTCTCTGCCTCTACAATCGAGGCCTTTTTGCACATAGTCTGTTATCTCAAGTAATGACACTCGGTCCTGAATCCTTTGTTTCAGCCCTTGCTGAAATCTCCTCGCCTTTTTCTCTTTCGTGTTCACAAACTCCGGCACGAATCTCGACAGTTCAATAAATTTGGCTTTGTACACAGCCACTGATATTTTATCTTACTTAATCTCTAGAAACTTCAACTCCATCTGAGCCTCCATAAACCTGGGAAATACTTTTCCCCATGTGATAATCACATCAGTCTCTAGGGTTCCTTTAGGTTCCCACTAATAATTTGCTTCTCCTTTTAATATATAATTGGTGAACACAGTCTTTTGCGTCTCTTCTATGGGCACTATCTCAAAGCTCTTTTCCATTTCTTTCAGCCAAGCTCTGGCCTTAATAGGTTAGCAGTCCCTTGAAATTTCTGGGGGTTTTAACCACTTAAAGGCCTTAAATATATTAGTAACTGGAACATGATCCACCTGGGTTGAGGGTGACAATTTAAATTCTCTCGAAGAAGATTCATAATTTGGTCCATGGGGTTTCCTCTCCGGCCTTCCCCCTCGTTAGTATCCATAGTTTCTTCTTCATTGTAATACTCTAAGCCGAATTCATTATATTCAACTTCCTCGTGTTCTTGGTTATTTTGGTTTACCAATTCAGCAGGGTTTGCTCTAGTTTCCAAATATGTCGGGGTGGCATCTTGATGCTAATATAAAAGATCACCAATATAACATTAATCACGTCTCTACTCATTATGTTAAAGTCGCTTAATAACTCGCTTTGTCACAAATACATTCTTCATTCCTCTTTAGTTACTCGCAACGTTGTGCCCACGCACCTGATTTGATGCGTTAACAAAAGACGACATCCTGTCGAGAATATACACGTAGCTCCTAGTGACATCCCACTCTTGGAATTCTGCGTCAGACTTATTGGTCTTCTCCTCCAGTAGTTCGGAGCTTGCTGCGTTGATTGCAGGAGCATGAAACTTTTCAAAAATTATTCTGTCGATTCTCGCTTTCCGTGCCGAACCATAATGGCTTAACGGACGAAATGATTTCGTATTATCGCATATCATTCTCAACTTGGGACACACTAAAATCTTCCTTATAGGACATAGATTCCTCAATGGTATAGCGAATACCCTTCTTGGTAGAATAGATGTTCGTCATGTATTGAACCCTTATTATCGGAACAATACTTTCAACCAATTCAGGTAACGTAATAACCTTAATAGTAAAAGAATTAAGCATCTTGATTCTTGCCTAATATGTCTCCTCAAGGACACTCTATAAAGAGCTATGAGTGGCAAGACTCGGGTTTTCCAATCAACCCATGGTATTGGGGTATCGTCTTCATCCCGCTTTCTCCGGAGACTTAGCTCCACTTCTATATCAACATTATAAAAAAATCATGTACAATTTTCTCCTTTCCTCATTCTGTCGATCTTAAACGATTCCATCAATTTCCGTATAACACTTCACATAAACACTTCAACATAACTCCTGGTAGTCCATCAACAAACTCTATCGGCTCAACCAATGGACTCTCTTTTGCAAATAACTCTTAGCAATCTTTTCTCTGAGTGCTACAACTCATTCTCTTCCCTAAATGTTGGCTTTTCAATCGACTGTTAATAACTCAACCAATGCCTCAACTCTTAAGGCTAAGGTCCCCTTGGGTACTACCGTCGCGACTACTCCATAGTAATCCGACTACGAACTCGATGAGAATTCTTGTTAACTTTTAGATCCTCAGTCTTTACTCTTACTGTTTCCAAGACTTATAACCTTTGGCTCTGATACCATTTCTGTAACACCCCCAAATCCAAGGTCGTGAATTCGGGTCGTTACGATCACTTATTAATTAAATAATTCTCTTTTCACAATATTACTCGACCTTTTATTCAAACTCACATACACACAGGTTATATGCTTGGAAACATTATCAAATAAATCATTTCCACTTATCTACCTGACGGGGCTGGCGCACAAAAAGCCTACGGAACTCACGAGCGTTCCTTACCCGCCTAAGGACAGCAGTCCTGGTCTGATCCATGCTGGTAGTCTGTTGTGATATGATATATAAAAGCAAGGGTGAGCATTAAAGCTCAGCAAGGTATATATCCCCATAATTAAGTATGTAAGGATAAATAAAACCAATAATTATACTTTGTATCTCCAAAGCGTTCTGAAAGTTTATATGCTTATCAAATTTATAATATTCTCAAAATCAACTACAATAGTATATCCACTGAATACTTGTATTCATCTCTTTCTCAAAATCATTTTATACTCGTACTCATTTTATTTCAAAATCTCAAGATGTTACTCGAACCAAGATTCTCATATGGGTGTGATATATATTCGTCAACATCCCAATTTAAAACTCAGCCTTATCGGCAGATTTCTCAAATGGATTTGATATATAATCATCAACATCCTTATTTAAACTCAGCCTTATCGGCAGATTTCTCAAATGGATTTGATATATATTTATCAATATCCTTGTTTAAAACTCAGCCTTATCGGCTCTCTGTTGTATATTTCACAACAGTTTTTCCAAAATGGAAGAAAGGGACTATACTGGAATAAACCACGTATCGGTGATCAGCCGAATACGAAATTTTCTCTACTAGTAGAAGGAATACAAACCTAGCCGCCTTTGAGCTCATCAAGACACTACACGGTGGTTGCTCATTTCCGTGCAAGTCCGAAAGTCAATGGTCACATAGACCATATAACCGTACAATGCGCCACTCCGCGCCTGGTCACTGCCCGATACCACTCCGTGCCGGGCAGGCCACATTCCAGTCCCAAAATAGTTATATCTTTTGCTCAAAATCCTTTTTCGAAGGAATAGGTCGTTAAAAGTTGACCTGTAAATAAGATGTTTTATTCATCACTTTTAACTCAATTGATCTTTTCAAATCCCTCTCTGTAGTAGGGTGACACATATATTACTCACTTGTTCTTTATTGAACGAGGAAGCAAAACTCTTATGCTTCTAGACTAAGTTCCCTAAGGTTTTGATACGTTTCAAATTATTAATCTCTTTTAAGAGTTTTGAATAATTTAGAAAGTACCCTTGGGAACTATGTCTATTTTTAAATAAGTTTTTAGAAGTCCGAAGATATTGAATATCTAAGGTCTCATAATAATCTAAGAGGGATTCAATGAATTGGTAAAATCTTATAAATAAAACATCTCTGTATAAGGTTCAATGAATTGATAAAATCTTAAGTACAAAGTATTTTTAATTAAGGTTCAATGAATTAATAAAAACCCTTAAATACAAAATATTTCTGAATAAGGTCCAATGAATGGAGACACCTTAATCAAATAATCAAAACAGGATTTGGTATCCTATAATTGCTCTTTGAATAGTTAAATCTTTATTAAATAACGTGAAATGATTTATAAACTATTCAGTATATTTTTAAATACTTTCTTTATATTTAATAATCCCTTAAGTATCGCTTTATAAAATAATCAATCAAGTAAGGGTGTCCCTTAAATGAATAAACCAATATTTCTCGAAGTTTAAGCCAAAATCTCAATCGTTCGCTTGATATATAAAATACGCGAACGTACTTTGTTTATCGAAATAGAAATCTTTCGCGTTCGTCTCTCTCCGGAATTAAATCGTTATTAAAATATTTCCGACTCCCATTATCCTATATTATATTTGAAATATGTTTCAATTTCTCATACTCGTGTAAAACGAAATTTGTTTTCGTAAACAATCGCATAATTCGTATGCATTGATATCATAAACAAGCATATATATTTGAACTGTAAATCATGCCATCAATATCACAACAGTATATATATAGCATGGATAGTATGAGATAGGGTTTCGAAAACTTGCCTCGAGTAATCGTAGTGGTATGGTCTCTGGTGTTTGGTTGGCGATCTATAAACAAGAACCAACGGTCTAAGTTAGTACGCGATTAACGTCTCGCTCTTATTAAGCAACTTTTGCAACTACTCAAGTATAACGAATCTTCGATCGTCACATTCTCAACACTTATATTCTCACTTTATAACATGGTCGAGTTTGGAAATCGATCGTTCGCTTTAAAAAGTCCATTTCGAGTTTTAAGCTCGAACGTGAGAAAATGCGCGTCAAAACTAGGTTTTTATGCGTTTCTCGCTTGCGCTCACTTTACCAAAACATTTTTATAAAATCGAAAAATTAATATTTTCTCAAATTTCTTTTTGGACAGTCTTCTCTACTGTCATATCCATTTTTCATAAGTTTTCCAGAATCTCGGAATTATTTTAAGTCCTTCAAAATCACCATGCAAGTGGACTTAAGTGCAGTTGGCTAATCGCAGAAATGTTTTACACTAAGACGACCATAACTCCTAAACCGTAAATCTCCTCATGATGATCTATACATGTATAGAAACTAGAAAATAATATCTATCTAGTCATGGCCAGTGGTTTTCAAATTTTAACCCTTTTCATGGCCGAATGTCCTGCAGAAAACAGATCAAGTGCAAGAATGCCCAAACTCAATTTCTACTACTTGATCTTAACACAATCACTACCTATAACCATCATAAACACAAGTACTTCTCAAGATCCACTCAAATGAACCTTATATGCTCTATCTAGTACCACATACATGGATTACAACTCAACATCTCAAGCATTTAGCAAGAACATAGTCAATACAAACTCAAACAAACACAATCCTTTGGATCTTAACACTACAACAAACATAACTCTTAAATCCAACCATAAAACCTTAAAGGGTTGAAAGTTATACCTTCTTGGACACTAGGAAGGTTAGTTCTAGGATTATTGAGGCTTGGTTTGCTTAGAAAACACTTAGAAGGGCTAGATCCTTAAGAAACAAAACCAAGAAACAAGTTAAAATTTCGGAGTTACCTTTCAGCACCTCATTCAAACATTTTTATAAAATTGAAAAAAATTAATTTGAGTCTGAAATTTGGTACGAAGCTTACCCATGATATAGAGAAGCTATGGTAAAAATTTCATGATATTTGAATGAGTATATTTTGAGTTATGAATTTTTCTTTCTCCCTTGCTCAGAAAATCCGAACTGCTGGAATGAAAAATGGGAGAGCTTTAAGTGAGGGAAAAGGGGTTGTTTTCTTTTGTGGCTAAAGTGTGGGAGTGTATAATGAATATATGGGATGTATGCAGCAGATTTGACAATAATTTGGCAAAGGTATGGGTTGGTTTGATTGTGTGGTGAAGTGAGAAAAGGGAGAAGTATGGCTTGTGTACTTGTTTGTCTCCCATCACTATTCAACACTATTTCACTAACTATTCTAGTTAGCTTCTAATCATCTAGTTACACTCCTAACTACTAGTTAGGACTTGGTTATGCATGGCCAACTTGCATAGGATTTAATTTCTCATTCGTTTATTTATCGTAAACGCAATCGTCGTTCCATTCTGATAGTTTCCACGTATAACGACTTGTTTCGTAGCGATTTCTTTTATCGCTTATAATCCTATAACCAATTCCATTCCTTCTCTTGATCAGAGAAATACCTTGATATATTATTTATTTCACGTAGTATTCCCGGTTCTACGCCATTCTTTACGGATACGAAAACATGTAGTATAATTGTGAATCTTCGAATTCCGTCGGCTTTTACATTCACTTATTTTCCTCGATAAACAAGAATATGATCTCGGATTCTCAAAATTCCACTATTCATTTTATGATGATCCCCATACGTATTACTTAATTAGCTCAAGTTACTATTCACAGAAGTTTTAAAATATTACAAAAATCAGGGTTCTTACAACTTTACTCATTCAAGAAAGAGGAATTACAATTCACAAATCACCTCATTGGTTGATGGAGTTCAGAGACAACAAAGGAGTCAGAAGATTTTTCAGAATTGAAGATCAGCTAAAGATTGCCAGTAATGAAACTCTCAAGGATATGCAATCTAAGTTAGATATCAATGAAGAAGATGAAGCTGAATTCTACAGACAACTTCAACTTCAAATAGAGGAGAATGACAGGAGGCTAGGAAAGAAAACCAGGGATCAAAGGAAAAGAAAGTAATTTGCTCAGGCTAAATGAGCACCCTTGGAAACAATGTAATTCTTCAATTCCATCTCAGTATATACATTTTTGTAGCACTTTTGAATTTCTGCTTTATTACAGTTTATATATTTGTTAAGTGTTTTGTTATCATCAAGCTAAACCCAATTTTATGCCTACAGTTCTAGTAGACATAAATAGGGGGAGATTGTTAGGAATATGTGTATTAGTTTGATGATAAGTTAAGCAAAACACTTAAGTAGAAATCTAGTGTTTGTAGCCTCAACGGATAAGTCCATCTTGGCTATCCGTTGAAGGAGTAGTTTTACTTAGCAATAAGTTTAGTATTGTAGCACATTTCACTCTCTGGTTTCAAGCTGTAATTCTTAGATGTTGTTAGGAAATAATCAGTCTTGT
The DNA here is from genome assembly GCF_009905375.1 of Apium graveolens. Classification (NCBI taxonomy): domain Eukaryota; kingdom Viridiplantae; phylum Streptophyta; class Magnoliopsida; order Apiales; family Apiaceae; genus Apium; species Apium graveolens. Next base: position 48,173,607 of record NC_133652.1, read on the forward strand.
TGACTACTAATGGATGTACAAATGGGAGGGCTAATTGTAAATATTTCATGCCTTGTAATTTTGTATAAGTGAAGAAGTGTCAACGGATATTGAAGACTTTCAACGGATAAGAAACAAAGCTTCAACGGATGTCTCTAATGCTTCAACGGATAATATCCATCAATGGATAAGTGCTTCAACGGATAAAGACTTAAACTGATAATGCATCAACGGATAACGCTTCAACGGATAAAGCCTCAACGGATAAGGCATCAACGGATGAAAGCTTCAACGGATGCTTAGTTCATTAGCAGTTGATAGTGACAATTCACAAGCTGACAGAGGCACATGGGTTGACAGAGACATACTGGAATGTGGAAGCCTCTAGGAGGAATCAAGAAAATGCAGCATTTCCATTCTGATGCAAACAAGGAAGTATTCAAAGATTTACAGATTATCCTAGATTGTATTGGATAGAGAAATGAAGAAGAAACATGTGAAGAATCTTTTCAATTGTATTTTACAGTTTGTCTTCACTTGTAAACTTGGTGATATATAAACCAAGTAGCAGCTAGTAATTAGATATGAATTTTCTTGAGCTGTTTAGAAATATCAAAAGAGAAAATCATCTAGTTTGTACTAGGAAGCAGCTGTGATTTAATTCTTTGAATCACAGATTTTCTGAAATAACACATCTCTGGTGGAACAACAAATCCACCAGAAAAGTTTTTAAGTTCTTTGTGCTCATTACATTTATGTTTGAATATATATCTGTCTGCATCAGCTTCAAGCAATTTACACATTTGATCACTTAAACACTTAGCCTTAGAAACTGCTCAAAACTTGAAAAAGTTTTGAGATTTACATTCAACCCCCCTTCTGTAAATCTCATTGTTAGTCCAGTGGGAATAACAGTTCTTTAACAAACTCCTCTCAGCATATTCAAGTTCATTCTGTATCCTTCTTTTTGCATCTTTAAGTTCAACTCTATATTCTCCTGTATGAAAGATAGCAACCCTGAGATCATTAATCTTTGCTTTCCTTATTTCCTGATCCAATCTGATCAGATAAGCTTTGTTAGACTCCAGATTAAATTCCAGTCCCTTAATACCCAAAAATGTAGTGATTTTAGCAGTATTAGGCTTCATCTCAACTAGTTTTCCATTGTGAGCTCTGTACTTAGGATAGTATGGCATGTCAGACTTTACAGAGTAAAGTTTCTTCTGTCTTTCAATATCAGACCTTATGTATCTGCCAGCACCATCTATTGATATGTTTTTCACTTGAAGTAGAAATAGCACATGTTGCAATTCTTCAAAGTACTTCAAACGAATAGCATCATTTCTTATCTGGAATACCCTCCCATCTGTCATGAAGTATAGTATGATATATTCTTTTAACACAGAGTGGTAGACCATTTGTACAGACTCCAATTGATTTAGTCTTTCTGGAGTTGTCCCTACTCCTGGTTTAGAAAGAGATGTATGATCTAAGGTAGAGTTGTTTACTCTTCTCTCATCAGCATTACCCAGTCCAGTTTTATCTCTAGCTTCCTTCCCTCGAATAACTCTTGCTTCAAAACCACTTAATATAGTCTTCAAAGGTTGAGTAGATTGTTGAGCTTTAGTAAACCCAGGTAGTAGAATTTTTTAAGGTTTAACATGAGCAATGTCAGAGGTTTCCTTTCCTTTATCTTCTGATATCAAGACAACTTGAGCTCTGTTAGAGGTTGCTTGCTTTATTATCATATCAAAATTTACAAAGTCCTGATCTTGAACAACATGAGCTCTGTCAGAGGTTGTTTGAATATTCTTCTTTTTCAAAATCAGACTAGTATCTTCATCAGATTTTACTTCCAGATCCATGGTTACAATGAGAGCTCCTAGGATCTACCTCTACTTGTGATTTGGCTTTGGATTCAGATTTGGTTGCCTCAGAGTTTGTTTTCTCTTTAATCACAATGCCCTTAGGCTTTGGAGGTTTTTTTGCAGTAATAGAAGCTTTAGACTTGGATTTGACATTTTCTGCTTTAAGTCTGGCTTCTACTTCCTTCAGACTTTTAAAGTCCATTCCTGGATTGTCTTTGAGAAATAGTCTTTTTGAAATTTCTTCATCCAGCTTCTGTAACTTGGGGTCTTGATAGTAGACTATTGTTTCCTTCCCCTTGAACTTCAGTGTCTGCATAAACTTTTGTGATTCTTGACTTTCACCCTGTATCAGAACATCAGGCTTAGTCAGAACTTGCTTATCAGAACTTATTCTTCTATCAGCATCAGAGCTTGATTTCTGTGTAGAAGTTCCTGCTTTCCTAGATGAAGAGCCTTTTCCTTGACCATGACCTCTACCTTTTTCAGAGTTTCCCTGGTCATCATTTCCATCATCCTTTTTCTTCAGTGCTAAATCAGTAGAGCATTTGGACTTAATCACTTTCTCCCCCTTTTGGCATCATCAGGGAATAGGAGAGAAAGAAGTAATTCCACTGAATATTGAATTTCATTTAGTTGAACTTGTTGAGAAGCTTGATTCTTTAGTACTTCAGCAATCTGAGCTTGCTGTTTCTCCTGAGCTTTCTCAATAGCCTCAACTTTGTTAAAGGCAGGCTTGAAAAATATGTTCTTATCCAGTTTAACGTTCATGTCTTGCTGAATCAGTGTTTCTTGAATTTTGTTCACCTTGGCTTGAGTTATTGAGTGTTGACCTTGAAGGTTCCTGGTACTCAATGCAGTAACTCTGAGCTGTGCTTTAAAGTCATCATTCATTAGCATCTCATCAGCTTTAGCCAGGTGCTCAGCAAGAATATTTGTAGTAGGAACAAAATCAACTTTGTTCCACTCCTTGATCCATTCTTTTCCTCTTGGAGTTTCACTCCAAGGTACTGGTACATCCTCTCTAACAAATTTCTTGATTAAATCAGCTTTACCTAGAACTTGTTGAGGTGCATGTCCTGAAGGACCAGCTTCATCAGCATATAGATTTGTAGCAGCTTCACCAGTAGTGTCAATATTTGCAACATCAGAACTTACAGAGTCTGCAGAATCAGCATCCTCTGATAAAATGATAGTATGTGAGGCTATAGAGGTTTCAAAATCATACTCTAAGTGCTGATCTGGCAGTAAATTCTGATCAACATCCAAATTCTGATGCTCACCTAATATCTGATCTTCATCATCTAGATTCAGAAGAGGTGTTGTTGGAATATCTGCATTGAAATCAGCATCGAAAATTGGTGTTGTTGGTGGAGTATGTTGAGGAATGGTTGGAGCTTCCAAGTACAGAACCTCAGGCACATTCAAGTTGTGAATATCTATTTCAGTACTTGTACCTTAATTATCAGCATGAACTTGATCAATGATATGAGACACATGAGGTGTAGGCATTGGTGATGTAGCAGTCTCTGTCTCTTGAATTAGATATTGTGGAGGTGTAGATGCAATGGCTTCAGAAAATTCTGGTTGTGTAGATGGAAGGGATTCAATCACAATTGGCTCCTTTGGGATCAGAGATTCCTGATCCCCTTCCTTAGCTACTGCTTCCACATCCTCTGAATCTGACTCAACTATGTCCATGTTAGCTCTTTGTTTCTTCAATCTCTTCAAGGGGGAGAGACTTTGAGAGCTTTGTCATCAGAATTTATCTTTCGAAGCCTTTTGAGGGGCCTAGAACTCCCAGTTTCCTTTGTTTTCTGAGGATACACTTCCTCGGCTGCTTTAGTAACAGGTTCTGATGGTTGAACCTGTGCCTCATAATCAGATTCATCTCTCAGAATCATCTTCCTTCTCTTTTGTTATGTCTGAGGTATAGTCTTTGTCCTCTTTGTTGTAGAAGAAAAAGGCTTCAATTGATTATGTGTTGATGGTTGTGGTTGCTGTGTTTGATGAATAGTTGGTTCTGATGGTTGTTGTGTGTTGGTGGGTTGGACTTCAGGATATAGCCATGAATAGGTATCATAATCAGCATTTACCAGAGCTTGCTTTACTGATAAAGGAATCCTAAGGGGTCTCGAAACTCCCTTCTTGTTGTCAGCTGTTAACAGATCAGTAAAAGCCCTCTTAGCTAACCTAAAAGGTTCTATTTGTTCACTTGCTGGTTGTGGTTCATCCGATGTACAGTAGCTGTAAATTAACTAACAGAACCTAGCAAAGTAAACTACATTCCTGCCCTCTTTCATTCTATCACCTATAAAACATAACACAGTCTTTGCATAATCAAAATGAGACTGGTTTAAGAGTGCATACCCAATTTGTTGTGTCAGAATAGGAATGGCATCAAAATTTGAGCACTTGTTGGCAAACGTCTTCGTGATGCAATCAAAGAAGAAGCTCCATTCTTTCGAATATATGGGCGTTTGAGTTGACCCAAATTAGCCAAACTCTGTTCATACCCAAGATTAGCCATCATTTGTTGTAGCAATGGCTCCTTAATAGCAGAACTGTATTGACAGTTTTCAGGTAGGTGTAAAGCTTTTCGAACTGTTGCCGGAGTAACAACATACTCAACCTCCTGTGCTGTAAACACGATACTTGGAGTCCCATTCTTACCACCATCATCATAAAGTCATGTACGCCAAAATGTCAGAACTTGAGTTCCAGATAAATAGGATGGCTGCGTCAAAGCGAACCCAATTTCACTATGAGATAAGAAATCCTGTATAAAATGAAGTTCCGAAGGAGCTTCACTCTTAGTGAGAATGGCAGCATAGTTATTGGGGACGAACTTTGCTCCATTAAAGATTATATCTTTGGGTGCCATTGAAAATGAGTGAGAATTTAGAGTGCATGAAAGGTGTTTGATAAAATGTTTGTATAGAAAACCGTCAGAGAATGTTAGAAGATAAGAAAAAGAGAGAGAGTATAGAATACAAAAGTAGATAAAAGATTTTAAATCTTTTCTCTCTTTTACTTATACACGCTCCACTTGACAGCAGTTATTGAGAAGTGGAACAGACTATACACATGTCAGCCATGCAGCAGTTAAGACAGTAGTTAATGGGCACGGGAAATAATAATGATTACTATGCACATGCAATTTTCAAAAAAACTGTTCCCACTAAATAAATGATTATTACTGTTTTTATCTCACTTAAACCAATATTCTGATAAAATATAACCATTGAAATATTGACCAAAAATAAATCAAGTAAATAAATACTGCCACGTAACCATCAGAACTTGATTATTATCAGAATTTAAAAGTCATCAGAATATGGCTCCTTTACTCAAAAAGTGAATGTTTATTTCTGTAATTCTTCACACAAATACTGATATAGTTTCAACAGAACTTAATCATCAGAACTTGTCCTCAGAATTTATGCAACTAACACTTAAACTGTTCATCTAAAACAACAGTGATCATCATAGTAATTTTCATCATTCATATGGAGTGTAAGTGTGTGCTTTAAGCTAAAAATCAGACAAAGAGTAAAGTCTGATTCACTTCATTACATCTTAGAAATAAGGCATAAATAAGAACTTTGCTTAAAATCTGTCATTAGTCTAAAGTCTACTATAGAATGAGTGCATGCATGAGTCCACCTCAACTGTTTTGTGCTCATTTTATGCATCTTTTGAAATTCCTTTTTACAGTGGCTTCTCGGTGTAAGTGAGTCACGACTGCTTATCAGAATTTATGTTATTATCAGAGTATTTCTCCAGTAATCAGAGAATGTGAAAAGTCGCCAAGAAAATTTTATTTTGCTTTTCTAATGCATGTTACTTAATACCAGCAATGCACTTGGGTCTTCCCTTCCACATACATTTTTCTCTAGGTCTCAAAGGAGTACCTGATATTTATTTCTTTTTTTTACTATTTCTTTTGATAAGTGAGGCTTATCAGCACCTAGTACATCCATAAGATTTACCAACATCAGAACTTAACAGATAAGAAGTACTATTCTAGTTTTTGACTTAGTAATAAGATACACAAAGTAAACCTAACCAAGCTCAATATCAGAATTTGCTTGTGTTAAAAGATTTCCACATAAACAATTACTTCAAACATGGGATCTTTAGTATATTAGAGACTACTAGGTCAACATTTAGTACAGTTATCCTCATTGGATTGAATAGTCACAGAAACATTCATATCACTATCAGAGTTTAGAAATTCATATCAGACAACAATCAGCACTTAGGTAAATTATAATTTAAGAACAGATTACATAAAGATAGTAATATCTGTAAGTACTGATCATAAAGTCTGATGTATCAGAACATAAACTAAACAGATTTAGAGAAAGAACCTGAAACCATTCCAAGTTCATTTACCAATCTTGTAAAAGTAGCTTCACATAGTGGTTTTGTGAAGAGATCTGCTAGTTGTTGATCTGTTGGAACAAAATGCAATTCCACTGTACCTTCCATCCCATGCTCCCTTATGAAGTGGTACATAATGTTGATGTGCTTTGTCATTAAGTGCTGAACTGGATTAACTGTCATAACAATAGCACTCTGATTATCACAGTAAATAGGGATTTTAGAAAATTCTAACCCATAATCCAGCAACTGATTCTTCATCCAAAGAATATGTGCACAACAGCTTCCTACAGCAATATACTCTGCTTCTGCAGTTGATGTGGAAATTGACTTTTGTTTATTGCTAAACCAAGAAACTAATCTGCCTCCAAGAAATTGGCAGCTTCCACTTGTGCTTTTCCTGTCAATTTTGCACCCTGTAAAATCTGCATCTGAGTAACCTATTAGCTTAAAGTCTGATTCCCTAGGATACCACAATCCCAGATCAGCTGTACCCTTAAGGTACTTGAAAATTCTTTTCACAGCTGTTAAGTGAGGCTCTCTTGGATCTGCTTGAAATCTTGCACAAAGACAGGTAGCATACATGATATCAGGTCTACTAGCAGTTAGATAGAGTAGTGAGCCAATCATACCTCTGTAATCAGTAATATCTACTGATGTACCAGTATCCTTATCTACTTTTGTTACAGTGGCCATAGGAGTGGATGCACTTGAACAGTCTTGCATTCCAAATTTCTTCAACAAATTTCTGGTGTACTTAGATTGATAAATAAAAGTTCCTTCTTCATTCTGCTTGACTTGAAGGCCCAGCAAATAGCTAAGTTCTCCCATCATACTCATTTGATATCGTGACTGCATTAGCTTGGCAAACCTTTTACAAAGTCTGTCATTTGTAGAACCAAAATGATATCATCAACATATATCTGCACCAAAAGTAAGTCATTTCCATGGTTGAGATAGAATAAAGTTTTGTCAATAGTCCCTCTGTTAAATCCACTTTCCAGAAAAAACTGAGCTAATGTCTCATACCATGCTCTTGGAGCTTGCTTAAGACCATAAATTGCTTTATCAAGTCTGTAGACATGATTAGGAAATTTTGAATCTACAAAACCTGGAGGTTGTTCAACATATACTTCTTCTTCCAATTCTCCATTAAGAAAAGCACTTTTTACATCCATTTGAAAGACTGTAAACTTTTTGTGAGCAGCATATGCCAGAAATATCCTTATGGCTTCTAATCTAGCAACTGGTGCAAATGTTTCATCATAATCAATTCCCTCATGTTGAGAATATCCTTTTACAACCAGCCTTGCTTTATTTCTTGTAATTATGCCATCACTAACAGTTTTGTTTCTGAACACCCACTTTGTACCAACAACAGATCTGTTATTTGGTCTTGGCACTGGGGTCCAGACTTTATTTCTTTCAAATTTATTTAACTCTTCCTGCATTGCTTGCACCCAATCAGCATCTTGAAAAGCTTCTTCCACTTTTTTTGGTTCAGCCTGAGAAAGAAAAGAATGATAGAGACATTCATTTGATGTTGCTGTTCTAGTTCTAATACCTGCTTCAGGATCTCCAATAATCAAGTCAGGTTTATGTGCTTTAGTCCACTTCCTTGCAGATGGAAGGTTATCTCTAGAACTGGATGCTCCTCCATGATCCATGCTATCTCCACCAACATTTTCTGATGCTCCCCCTGAAATCATGCTCTCTGAGTTGGATCCTTCAGTATTTGAGTTTCCAGAATTATCAGAACTTGGCCCATCAGAACTTGATGAATCAGAATTTGAGTTTCCAGAATTATCAAAACTTGGCCCATCAGAACTTGATGAACCAGAACTTGAAAAGCCTGTTCTAGGTTCTGATCCTTCTTGAGATGTGGTTGGATCTTCAATATGCTCCCCCTCCACAGGTGCATTTTCCTTTGGCGTAGTCACCACAATTTCAATAACATCAGAGTTTAACCCATCAGAGTTTGTAGTATCAGGATATAGACTATCAGAATTTACAGAATCAGAATTTATAACTTCATTCTCAAATCTCAGCTGATCATGATCATTGAAATCTTCAAGTCCAATAATCTTTTTATCATCAAAAGAGACATTGATAGATTCCACGAGAACCCTTGTTCTTAAATTGTAGACTCTGAAGGCTTTTGTGGAAAGTGGATATCCAACAAAGATTCCTTCATCAGCTTTTAGATCAAATTTGGATAGCTGTTCAGGATGAGTCTTAGGAACAAAACACTTGCAACCAAATACATGAAAATACTTCAGATTTGGCTTCTTTTTCTTCACCATCTCATATGGTGTCCTTTCATGCTTGTTGATAAGTGTTGCTTTCTGAGTAAAATAAGCAGTCTACACAGCTTCAACCCAAAAGTAGGTTGGTAACTTTGCTTCATCAAGCATAGTTCTTGTAGCTTCAATAAGAGTTATATTCTTTCTTTCAACAACTCCATTTTATTGTGGAGTTCCAGGAGCAGAGAATTCCTGCTTTATTCCATGGTCTTTGCAGAACTCTTCCATAATCATATTCTTGAACTCAGTGCCATTATCACTTCTTATAATTTTCACAGTCATTGACCAACTTATCCAGTTGTTTGACATGATCAATCAAGATAGATGCAGTTTCACTTTTTGTGTGCAAGAAATACACCCATGTGTATCTGGTAAACTCATCTACTATGACCATAGCATATTTCTTCTTTGCAATAGACATGACATTCACTGGACCAAATAGATCAACATGTAGTAGGTGATAAGGCTCAAGAATTGAAGATCCAGTCTTGCTCTTTAATGAAGATTTTCTTTATTTTGCCTTTTGACATGAATCACAAAGGCCATCAGGAGCAAATACTGATTTTGGCAGTTCTCTCACAAGATCTTTCTTGACTAGTTCATTTATATTGTGAAAATTTAAATGAGAGAGTTTCTTGTGCCAATCCCAGCTTTCTTCAATTGATGCTCTACTTAACAGACAGATTACAGAACCATCAGAACTTGTTGAAAGCTTGGCTTCATAAATGTTACCATGCCTGTATCCCGTCAGAACAACTTTGCATGTAGATTTGCTTACAACTTCACAGTGTTCTTCAAAGAAATCCACATGATAAACTCTATCACAGATTTGACTAACACTCAACAGATTGTGTTTAAGTCCTGAGACTAGAGCTACTTTTTTAATGATGACATTCCCAAGATTGATATTGCCATATCCCAGAGTTTTTCCCATATTGTCATCTCCATAAGAAACTCCTGGGCCAGCTTTCTCCACAAAGTCTGATAGCATGGCTTTATTTCCAGTCATATGTCCTGAACATCCACTATCCAGAACTAGGATGTTTTTCCTATTGCCCTGCAATCACAAAGACCACTAATGATTAGTTTTAAGGACCCAGACTTGCTTGGATCCTTTGGCCTTATTAAGTTTGTTAACATTTACAGCGGATTTAACATCAGAGTTTATGTCAACATTTTTCTTATCAGAATTTACAGTATCAGACTTTGCATCAGAACTTACACTAGAAGGAATAATGCTAACTTCCTTTAAAGAAGGTTTTATTTGATAATAATCATAGTACAAACTATGATATTCCTTACAAGTATAAATAGAATGCCATAAACTACCACGATGAAAACAAGGATTTTGTGGCTTAAACCTAACAGGCTGACTCTTAACTCCTGACTTAGAAGGTAAGGAGTTTATATTCTTATTCTTCCTGCAAAAAGAAGTCAAATGGTTATAATTTCCACAGTTATAGTTTCTTTCTAGGAGCATTACGAACAGGCATATAATTACTGCTTTTATTCACACCTTCCTTTCCATTCCAATTTTTCCTAGGTGGCTTTACCTTGTTTACATTCTTAATCTCTTTCAGCTTATACTTAAGCTGCTTCTTAGTCATTAATCTTATGTTAACTTCATCTGGTTTATCCTATTTTAATTTGACAGAAGTTGACCCTGCCTTAACTTCTGTATTAATATCTTTCATCTTTTCAGAATCAGACTTTACTGTAATAACCCCAATTTTTGAGAAATTTTGAAACCCTTATGAATAGTGTTTTTGCTGAACGAGAAAACTTTTCATGCCACGCTATGTAGGGGTTCTGTTATTGATCTTATGGGATATTATTAGTACTCTATGAAGTATATAAGTGTATGTAAAGATCGTCAGAATCCAATTCCGAACACTTTGGTTTTTCCCGGAAATCCACTAGATACGGAAAGAATTGAGAAAAAGGTAACAGGATAAAAAGGATTTAAATTAAAGGATTATAGGAGAGGATCATAAAAGGAATATAATATATTGAGAAAGGTTATGGGAACCTAAGTAATAAGATCCCGGGTATGATCCCTCAAACGATAAACGAGAACGAAAGATAAGCGAACCGTAAAACAAATAAGTGACCAAGAGACAAGCTTGTACAAGAAGCCAGGGATTGTGACATCATCAAACCACAAGGTGTGGACAAGTGGGAGCATAATGACATGTGCAAGGTGACATAAGCATGACATGGGAAGGAAGAAGGTGTGGTAGCTTTGTAACCACACAATTTCAAGGGCAAGAAAGTAATTGACTAAAGCAAGCACAAAAACCAATCAACCAAGCCAAGTAAAATCATTTTCATCAAAAATCAAAAGCAACCAAGGCTTGTTCTTCATTGCTCACGGCTTTTCACTATTCAAAAGGCAAGAGAAATTCAAAATCCAAGATCAAAGCATCCTAAATTGGTAAGAAAATTCCCTAATCATCTTCATGCATAGTTAGGGCTATACCATGAGTTTAAGCCATTAATTCTTTCTCTAACTTCTTCATTTAATCAAGGAAGAAGACAATGAATAGTGTTTTCAAGTTTTTAACTTGAACTTTTTCTTGTTTTTCTTGAAGATCCAAGCTTTCCTAAGGCTTCTCAAAGCTTCTTAAGGCTTCCTAGCTCCACCCACCACTTCAAGGAAGGTATACCATTTCCAAACCCTAGGTTCATATATATTATAAGGTGATTTTGAGTAGTGGGTTGATATTGTATCTTGTGGTTATGATTTAGAGTTTGAGATTTGGTATGGTAGTGAATGGAATGGTAATTATTGTGGTTTTGATTTAAAAGAACTTAAGAATGATTAAAGTAAAGTTTAAGCATAAGTATGAATGGTTAAATTGAATTGGTTGGGGTTGTTATGATGTGATAAGGATGGAGGATGGTTGTATGTTGGATTTGAGGTTGATTTGGGTTGTTTGTGAATGGGTTAAAATTTGGAAATCACGTAAACATAGCCGTCGTAACGTCCGATTTTCTTTGGACTGTTTTTGTGCATAGCATTAGGACCCGAGAACCCCCTGCTAGATTGTGACCACTGCCATGATTAGATAGCTCATGTTACGAGCTTCGTTTTGATATGTAGTTCGTTCGATTCCGATGCACGGTTTAGGAGAATCGACCATTTCAAGTAACGGCGTTTCGCGGACGAAACTTTTTCCCTCGCCTTACTTTGGAATGTAGGTTAAAGACCAAAAAGGGTGAATTAATGTATGAAACATTTATGGTAAGTGTGTTAGGCAGTTGGTAAGTCATTCGCGAAGGAATCGCTTTAAAACTCGTAAAGGTTAAATTATTAAAAATGGTGGAGCCGAGGGTACCCGAGTGACTTAAGCGAATCGGTGAGCGCAAAACTAGCATTAGAGTCTAAGTTAGTTAAAGTATAGATTTACAAGTGATTTTGGTTTAATTCCAACTTACTTGTTGTTTATAGGTTACCAGACTCGTCCCGAGCCTTTCTCACCCCCAAGTCGCTCAGGCAAGTTTTCTACCCGTTATACTGTTGTTGTGATGTAAATATATGTATATGCATTATCTTGTGATATTGCATGATTGTTATTAGCAAATTTTGCGATATATTGGAGCATGCTAATATGGTATATATGCATGTCTGTTTCGTAATCTGGTTATCTATCTGTTGATTTCAATGCTTATAGTTGCATAATACCTATGCTAGAAATAAGCAAGTAGTTGCGTATACCCTTAGTATAGGGGATAAAAGGTGAAAATATTTTTTAAAACCGGGAGTCGAGGATCCCGAGTAATTTTGTGTATATATGGATATGGATATATATATATATATATGGTTATAGTTTCCAAACTATTAATCGAATAAGGTTTATTCGATAACTTTATTTTATTAATGAATATTATCTTGAATATTCATTCGAGGACTTATGACTCCTTTATATTATTTATTGAATATTACTTGGATATTCATTTGAGGATGTATGACTCCTTTATTTTATTTAATGAATATTATTTATAATATTCATTCGAGGTATTATGACTCGGCTTATTATTTAATGAATATTATTTCGAATATTCATTTGAGGGCTTATTACTCAGCTTATTTTATTTATTGAATATTATTTGAATATTCATTTGAGGATCTATGACTCCGATTATTTGCTGAGGTATATTCTTTATTTTATTAAAGAATAAGGTGTCAATAATCAAACTTATTTTCGATTATTCAACTAAAGATAATACTTTCATATAAGTATATCTTTGATTATTTAGTACTCGTTTCAAGTATAAGTTTTAATACTTCTACTTCAATTATTTTTATAAAGATTATTCTTTATGGGAATATTATTTAAATATTAATATTCAGTCATTTTCTAAATATTCTGGGGACTGATTTACTTCATTAAATCAGTTTTACTCCAAACACTCTTTAAAGTGTTTTCGAGTCTTTAAAATGATTTTCAAAAGTTAGAGCGGATCCCAAAACTATTTTTATATTTAAGATCTTCCTTTTAAAAAGGGGATTTAAATACTCGCTCAAAACCTGGGGGATCCGGCTCGGTGGTGTGTTTTATATTCGCAACAAGGTTGCTGTCTGGGTAAAAGAGTTTTTGATTACTTACCCAATATTCGGGAAGTAAAATTCTTGGAACAAGTTAATCCATTAACAGGCATCGCCTGGGAAATATCGGTGAGTTTTCCTTTCCAACTAGGTACGACTTCTTGGTGGAGCCGTATCAACAAGTTTCTACTTGGGGAAAGGGGGAAACGAGCTTTACGTTTCAGAGTCATGGATTTCATCTGAACTAGGAGTGGCGTAAGTGGTCGAGTAGCGCCGGCCCAGCCTTATTATATTGGCCCAAATGGCCTGGAAGTTCCGCTAAGGCGGTCCATTCCTTAGGAGTTCAGTGTTCGGTTGACAAGTAAATCCGACAGGTTCTCCTCTACATGTAGAAAATGGTGGGGTTGTACTACTACGACTGATCATCGTAAGTGGTCTTCCTGGCGCGGTAAACTCCCGTAATGAGTTCATCATCCAATTGGATATTTCTGCAACACTACCCAAAGCACTTCGATAGAAAGGCTACGGTTGGGCGATTGTTGAGTGTTGGCAGGGTCAAGTTTTCAAAATAATGTTTGCATCAAATGAAGTAACTCATAACTTCATTTTATTTTGATGATATTTTAAAGGTTGAATCTATTCAAATCTTGTCTTGTAGTCTCATCTATGTGATGAACTTTTGAAACTGATTATAACTTGAACGGTGGTAGTTCAAGTAGTATTGGGAAAGATATAAGTATATTGGGGTATTTGGTAACCTCATCTTTTAAACTTATATCTAATTAATAATTGTCTTATGAATGACAAAGATTTTCAGAAAAACGTTGAGACAAGGTTAGATATATGAGATCACCTTGCAACGATATTTTTTTATACAGTTATACACTGGGACTTTGTGTATATTATGCATGGAAGAGGACTTCCAATATTTTGAAAAGTATATATGTATATATACTGAATATTTTGCGACTTCATCGCATTAAGATATCAAACTTGGTTCATTTCTTTTGACCAAGACTTTCATGAGTACTATGAGAAGGCTCATATACTAGTAAGTATATACTAGTAATTATCTTACACACGATAAAAGATTCTAGTAAGTATCCACTTAGATACTTATATTATTGTTATCACTACATATTATCTTGCGAGCTGTAAGGCTCACTCTTGCTTTATTTCTTCATCACACAACAACAGTTAGGAAAGATGGCCAGACTCCAGCGGACCCAGCGCAAGCGCGTGGGAAGCGTCCCGCGTCTTCCCGATGATGTTGTGGCTGCTATAGCTGCAGAGGTAGATCTATTGGTAGATCAGGCATTCTACTTTTGAGAATTAATTATGTATAATTATAACTTGTGGCAGATAATGGCAATTAACTGTAAATTTATCAAGTAATCATTTCGAGTTGTAATAACTTTTAATTTGTGGATTCAAAGACTTGTACTTATTTGAATTTCATCTCTGAGACTATAACGGGTTGTGGTGTATGTTAGTGTGGGGTCACAGCATAAGGTTGTTTATTATTAATTAAGTGAAGTGATATTGTGGAAAGAAAGATAGTGACGACCCGGATCCCCGACCCCGGATCTGGGGGTGTTACAGAAATGGTATCAGAGCTAAGCGTTATAAACCTCAGAGATGATGGGACGTTAAGATAATAAGTTAACTAAGATAATAAGAACTCTTGCCAAGTTCATAGTCGGGCTACCTAACGTAGCACTGACAGTTAAAACCCTTATGGGAACCCTTATAAATATCGTGATAGGAGCGTAGTTCGTTATCGTATATGGTAGCGGGACTCCGAACCCTAAGGTTGAGGAGCAACATCGCGATGATATTTTATTACTAATTGGAGATCGGATTGTGGATCCGATAGAGTGTCCTAATGCAGGATCGGATGATGTTGATATTGAGGATTAGCGGTTGAGGATGTTGTCCTAGAAGGGATAGTTGTTGAGGAGGATCCCATGGAGGATCCTGACAGGATTGGATAAAGGACCACTGATGAATTGATGACCATGGTTTGGTCGACTACTAGAGGTAGGATTGGCCGGTCACTACCGGAGGTTCGTTCAAGTTGTAAAGATAGTAGCCCCTTTAACGCGGCTTACTCGTAAGACTGAGAAGTTCGAATGGACAGAGAAATGCGAGAACAGCTTTCAAAAACTGAAGCAGAGGTTGGTGATGGCCCCTATGCTGGCGTTGCCGGATGGAAAAGGATATTTTGTGAAGTGTAGTGACGCTTCGCACAAGGGCTTAGGGTGCGTGCTTATGCAGCACGGTAAGGTAATCGCGTACATGTCAAGACAATTAAGGTAGTATGAAATTCGATATCCCCGCTCATGAGCTTAGGCTCGTGGCAATAGTTTACCCTAAAGATTGGAGGCACTACTTGTATGGAGAGAAGTGCGAGAATTACCTAAGCCATAAGTGCTCTAGTACATTTTTACGTAGAAAGAGCTCAACATACGCCAGAGGAGGCGGTTAGAGCTAATCAAGAATTATGATTGGGAGATTCTTTGTCATTCGGGGAAAGCCAATGTGGTGGCTGATGCCCTTAGTAAAAAGGAGAGACTCAAGATGATAATGTCTTTGGGAGAGTTTATAAGAGATTTTGGAAATAGTAGTGAAGGTAACCAGAGCCGGTACCGAAAAGCTGTTTGAGATTGCAATACAGCTCGAATTATTGGAAAGGAACATATTGTGCCAGAAAAAGTGATGAATGAAGGCAGAGAGCCAACAAATAGATATGAGATTAATACCGAGAGAGATGATAAGGGAATAATGAGGTATTCCTATAGAATTTGGGTTCCAAATGTTTAAGAGCTTAAAGATGAAATCTTAGATGAAAGCTAGTTTGAGGAATAAGAGTTAGAGCAAACCCTGAATGTGATAGTCAGGGAGGACGCCATCAAGATAGAAGGAACCCATAACATAATGAAGTGGAAAATGAGGATTTTAACGTACAAGATAACCCCAAGTATGGGAGAAGGATGAAACATTCCATACTAAGGAAATTGAAAGTCGAGTAAGGAAAGGAGACCCGAGACGGTACTCCTATACGGCAATTCATGGACCTGTCTAAAAAGAACTTAGACTATTATCCCCAACCACCACCCTGAGGAGACAGTGCGGTGAGAAATTCTTTCAGGACCTTTAAATCGCTAAGCTCTCAGAGTTCCAAGGAACAAGCTGACCCAGTCGAGGCAAGAGCCTGGCTAAAGGAAATATAGGAATCATTTGAGATTCTAAATGATTGACGAATCACAAAAGACTGTTTTTATCACTTACCCTCCTAAGAGAGAGACCACCCGACGGTAAAAGGCCAAGGAAGGCACGGAGCAAGAGATTATAATAAACTGATTTAAGTTCAGTCAATTGTTTTCGGGAAAGTAATTCCCAAGGTTATGGAATAGTGTAAAAGCTTTAGAGCCAGAACAAAGGCAAACGAGTATGATAAATTATGAATCTAAGTTGTAAAAGTTGTCAAGATTCGTTCTGAGGACACGAATCCAGAATGACGGGATGTTTGAAATCAATGTTTATGTTGTGTTGGTTCATGAAATAATGATAAGAGAAAGGAATATAACGGCAATAGAGTTTGAGGAATGACAAGGGAGTTGGGTATGAGGAAACCCTAAAGACTCGTAGCAATAGACATAGAAAAGTATGTAATCGTCAGGATGAGGGTGATTCACCATGAGTTAAAGTTGATGGTGGAAGGCATACGAGTTATGTACATTTTATCCCCTTTAAGTAGGGAGGATTCGAGGAAACCTTGAAATAGTTCGAAGGATAAATAATGAGACGCGGATAGACTGAGGAGACAAGGAAGTAAGAAATTAGGAAAAATTGGATGAAGGAAGTGACCTTCAAGAATGTGAAGTGTAAGACCGGTGGCATGATACCCAGAAAGGGAGACGCCAGGTATGAAAGATATCCCAACATTGAGGTGACTGTTGAGATAAACAACAAAAGTAAATAAGGAATTATTAAGAAGAAGTTCATGTTGAACATGACCAATATCTTCCAGAACATCCATGTTATCATTACCAAATCAGGAAAGAAAAGCGGATGACCATTGTATCTTTTGGAGGCCATATGGATTGACCTCAATTTGAATAAGGATGTTATTATGAAGTTAGGTATAGACTATCGAGGTGGGAATGATGAATATGATAATCTATCAAGGAAATATGACTTGATTTATTCGTGGAAGGATGCAGGTACCTTTTAAAGGTGGAATTAAGGATAGAACATTGGTAACTTAAACTGAATCCTAGGGGACTGCATAAAGGTTGGCATGTCACCCTTAATAGGGACAGTATGAGTTTTGACAGTATGATTGGGAAAGGGTTAAGGTAACAACAACCTTTAAGAATCAGTGGAGAAATTTTTTCAAAAGTATATAGACAATGATTCTAGTATTAGAATATGGTATTTTGATATGCCCTGTATCTAGGGAATACAGGAGGAACGATTCAAGGATAACCTTAGAGGTTTTACAATGAGAAAGGTAATATTCAAAATTCTCAAGAATAGAAATGTTGATAAAGGAAATATGACGTAATTATAATGATGCCAAGTGAGGCACGTGTTAAACCACGAGAAGGTATGGATCGAACCAATAATGGTCGAAATTGTTCAGGGCAATTAGGACTTAAGATAAAAGATGTTCTAATTATGATTGAGAGCAGTCATGACAGTGATTAACCTCTAAAGACTGAGGCAATAACTTATGGAAAAATGGTGATTTTTTTTTTTTACTCATCAGATTTTAAGGAAAACATCTTCACATAAGCTGTGATTGAAATAAGGTGGAAAATTTATTTGGAGGTGGTTAAAATGACATTGACTGTAAGGAAATTTTACTATCAGGAAAGGCCAAAGAGGTGGCCGACACTTTAAAGGTAAGAGGATAATTATAGGCGCTTGTGCCAAAGGAATACAGTGATGATGGTTAAAGCTATGCAGATTGTATTATGGTTTGGAAGATTGACATTCCTTCTGATGACTGTGCAATACCCAACCGTAATAGTAGTTGGCAAAGGTTTAATTCGTGTAATCGCCATGAACGGGCTATCTATCTTATAAGGTCCTATCTTGAGATAAGCCAGAACCATGTTTCAAAAAGGACTAGATGAACCCTTGAGTTAATTCTTCTATTTAGGGCGTATGATTAAGAATGGTATTAACCTGCTATCGTTGCTTCGATTGAAACTCTTCTGCACTTTTATTTGCTTCATGTCATGTATGTACGTCAGAATTTGGAGTGTTCTTCATGAATCATGAGTGGTGCTTATGTTACCTCCTTAGAAGGATTTGATACGAGATGTATGGACTCTGTAGGGTTAGCTATTAAGACTTCATGGAAAATGAATGACTACAGTAGGTCAGTGGTGGACCATAGTAAGGCAGCAATGATTCTGCGAGTTTGAGCTGATTACAACCATGAGAGTTGTATTGGAATGGGTGTTGAGATTGAGTACCACTAATCGGGTCGTGGTAGTGCATAAGTTATCATTGATAGACTAATTAAGTAGAGTATCTACCTATTGAATATTATTCTTTCTTATCAATAGAGAGCCGTATTATTATACGAGGAAGGTTGCGATGCGAGCATAGAATCCTAGTAACGGTGATATATAGAATGAGATCCCAGATTCGATTTTCGATGTCGAGGGAGTTTCAAAGGTGATTGTGTATAAGCTCGAGGAAGAGCATGGGTCCATAGAATGATGGACGGGATAGAGAAAATATTTAGGCACGTGAAATACGATGCTATAATACTTGATGTTGATATAAATACATATATGTTTTGTTCTCCTATGACAAACCTCTATAGTTCAGAGGTAGATTCCAAGCCAGATATTTTGTGGCAGTATATTTTTTTTTTCATATATACAATTCTCTTCAGTTCGTTCTTTTCTCTTCTTTTCATTTCATGTAAGCTGAGAAGAACAACCCTTCCAAAAAGGGGAGGTATTGCCGAATGACTATCTATCTGTGTGATAGAAGCCTAGTAGGATACCAGCTATTGTTTAATTGCTTGTCAAGTACTAAAGGCTGGCCACCTTCTGTACTAACTATGCGATATAACAAGTGTTCATGATCTTAGTGATCTCTCAACAAATTCCTTTACTTCTATTTGATTGATCAAATTTTGGAAAATAGAAGCAACTGAAAAAGGAGTAATAAAGTGGTGGTAGTATGCGGAATGGGAACACATTCGTGATACTAAGGTTGACGTGGTTATTAAAAGGTTATAGAATGCTAACGAGCAAAAGTATAACCAGTATAATATTAGGAACGGAAGGTAGTAGCGATTACGAACTGGAAAAGAATGGGTATTGAGAAGCAGAAGCTCTAATGTTAAAAGCTATGATGAGAGTCTGTGTAATAGACTTGAAAGAATTTGGAATGATCACTTAATTCGGATTGAGTTATCTTACGACAATAGATCATATGTCATTATCGAGATGTCGCCTTATGAGATCATTGAGGGAAGACAATGTCGATCTCCCTTATGTTAGGATGAAGTTGTAGAGCGCAAGATGCTCGGACCCGCAGTAGTCCAAAGGACCAAGGATATGATAGATCTAATCAGAGGACGGCTGGTAGTAGCCCAAGATGGTCATGATAAGTATGTTGATTTGACACGAAATGATAAAGAGTATGAAATAGGGGACCTAGTAATGTTATAGGTATCCCTTGGAAAGGATTGATGAGGTTCGGAAAGAAAGGAAAGCTAAGTCTACAATTTGTTGGACCCTTGGATATATTAAGACGTTTGGGAAGTTAGCATATGAGCTAGCCCTAACCCAGAACATGTAGCTAGTCATAACGCGTTTCACGTATCAATGTTAAGGAAGTGTAATTCAGATGCCAGATAAATAGGGGCATATGAGCGCATAGATATGCAACCCGACGTAACCTATATGGAGCAACCAGGAAGGGTTATAGAGTGAAAAGGAACGAGTGCTTAGGAGAAGGGTTATCAAACTAGTAAGAGTTTGATGGTAGAACCACAATGTGGGAAAATTGACTTGAGAGTTAGAAAGTGCAATACTAAGAAAGTATCCCTATTTATTTCTATCCGATTCCGGGACGGAATCCTTTTAAGGAGGGGAGACTGTAATAACCCCAATTTTTGAGAAATTTTGAAACCCTTATGAATAGTGTTTTTGCTGAACGAGAAAACTTTTCATGCCACGCTATGTAGGGGTTCTGTTATTGATCTTATGGGATATTATTAGTACTCTATGAAGTATATAAGTGTATGTAAAGATCGTCAGAATCCAATTCCGAACACTTTGGTTTTTCCCGGAAATCCACTAGATACGGAAAGAATTGAGAAAAAGGTAACAGGATAAAAAGGATTTAAATTAAAGGATTATAGGAGAGGATCATAAAAGGAATATAATATATTGAGAAAGGTTATGGGAACCTAAGTAATAAGATCCCGGGTATGATCCCTCAAACGATAAACGAGAACGAAAGATAAGCGAACCGTAAAACAAATAAGTGACCAAGAGACAAGCTTGTACAAGAAGCCAGGGATTGTGACATCATCAAACCACAAGGTGTGGACAAGTGGGAGCATAATGACATGTGCAAGGTGACATAAGCATGACATGGGAAGGAAGAAGGTGTGGTAGCTTTGTAACCACACAATTTCAAGGGCAAGAAAGTAATTGACTAAAGCAAGCACAAAAACCAATCAACCAAGCCAAGTAAAATCATTTTCATCAAAAATCAAAAGCAACCAAGGCTTGTTCTTCATTGCTCACGGCTTTTCACTATTCAAAAGGCAAGAGAAATTCAAAATCCAAGATCAAAGCATCCTAAATTGGTAAGAAAATTCCCTAATCATCTTCATGCATAGTTAGGGCTATACCATGAGTTTAAGCCATTAATTCTTTCTCTAACTTCTTCATTTAATCAAGGAAGAAGACAATGAATAGTGTTTTCAAGTTTTTAACTTGAACTTTTTCTTGTTTTTCTTGAAGATCCAAGCTTTCCTAAGGCTTCTCAAAGCTTCTTAAGGCTTCCTAGCTCCACCCACCACTTCAAGGAAGGTATACCATTTCCAAACCCTAGGTTCATATATATTATAAGGTGATTTTGAGTAGTGGGTTGATATTGTATCTTGTGGTTATGATTTAGAGTTTGAGATTTGGTATGGTAGTGAATGGAATGGTAATTATTGTGGTTTTGATTTAAAAGAACTTAAGAATGATTAAAGTAAAGTTTAAGCATAAGTATGAATGGTTAAATTGAATTGGTTGGGGTTGTTATGATGTGATAAGGATGGAGGATGGTTGTATGTTGGATTTGAGGTTGATTTGGGTTGTTTGTGAATGGGTTAAAATTTGGAAATCACGTAAACATAGCCGTCGTAACGTCCGATTTTCTTTGGACTGTTTTTGTGCATAGCATTAGGACCCGAGAACCCCCTGCTAGATTGTGACCACTGCCATGATTAGATAGCTCATGTTACGAGCTTCGTTTTGATATGTAGTTCGTTCGATTCCGATGCACGGTTTAGGAGAATCGACCATTTCAAGTAACGGCGTTTCGCGGACGAAACTTTTTCCCTCGCCTTACTTTGGAATGTAGGTTAAAGACCAAAAAGGGTGAATTAATGTATGAAACATTTATGGTAAGTGTGTTAGGCAGTTGGTAAGTCATTCGCGAAGGAATCGCTTTAAAACTCGTAAAGGTTAAATTATTAAAAATGGTGGAGCCGAGGGTACCCGAGTGACTTAAGCGAATCGGTGAGCGCAAAACTAGCATTAGAGTCTAAGTTAGTTAAAGTATAGATTTACAAGTGATTTTGGTTTAATTCCAACTTACTTGTTGTTTATAGGTTACCAGACTCGTCCCGAGCCTTTCTCACCCCCAAGTCGCTCAGGCAAGTTTTCTACCCGTTATACTGTTGTTGTGATGTAAATATATGTATATGCATTATCTTGTGATATTGCATGATTGTTATTAGCAAATTTTGCGATATATTGGAGCATGCTAATATGGTATATATGCATGTCTGTTTCGTAATCTGGTTATCTATCTGTTGATTTCAATGCTTATAGTTGCATAATACCTATGCTAGAAATAAGCAAGTAGTTGCGTATACCCTTAGTATAGGGGATAAAAGGTGAAAATATTTTTTAAAACCGGGAGTCGAGGATCCCGAGTAATTTTGTGTATATATGGATATGGATATATATATATATATATATGGTTATAGTTTCCAAACTATTAATCGAATAAGGTTTATTCGATAACTTTATTTTATTAATGAATATTATCTTGAATATTCATTCGAGGACTTATGACTCCTTTATATTATTTATTGAATATTACTTGGATATTCATTTGAGGATGTATGACTCCTTTATTTTATTTAATGAATATTATTTATAATATTCATTCGAGGTATTATGACTCGGCTTATTATTTAATGAATATTATTTCGAATATTCATTTGAGGGCTTATTACTCAGCTTATTTTATTTATTGAATATTATTTGAATATTCATTTGAGGATCTATGACTCCGATTATTTGCTGAGGTATATTCTTTATTTTATTAAAGAATAAGGTGTCAATAATCAAACTTATTTTCGATTATTCAACTAAAGATAATACTTTCATATAAGTATATCTTTGATTATTTAGTACTCGTTTCAAGTATAAGTTTTAATACTTCTACTTCAATTATTTTTATAAAGATTATTCTTTATGGGAATATTATTTAAATATTAATATTCAGTCATTTTCTAAATATTCTGGGGACTGATTTACTTCATTAAATCAGTTTTACTCCAAACACTCTTTAAAGTGTTTTCGAGTCTTTAAAATGATTTTCAAAAGTTAGAGCGGATCCCAAAACTATTTTTATATTTAAGATCTTCCTTTTAAAAAGGGGATTTAAATACTCGCTCAAAACCTGGGGGATCCGGCTCGGTGGTGTGTTTTATATTCGCAACAAGGTTGCTGTCTGGGTAAAAGAGTTTTTGATTACTTACCCAATATTCGGGAAGTAAAATTCTTGGAACAAGTTAATCCATTAACAGGCATCGCCTGGGAAATATCGGTGAGTTTTCCTTTCCAACTAGGTACGACTTCTTGGTGGAGCCGTATCAACAAGTTTCTACTTGGGGAAAGGGAGAAACGAGCTTTACGTTTCAGAGTCATGGATTTCATCTGAACTAGGAGTGGCGTAAGTGGTCGAGTAGCGCCGGTCCAGCCTTATTATATTGGCCCAAATGGCCTGGAAGTTCCGCTAAGGCGGTCCATTCCTTAGGAGTTCAGTGTTCGGTTGACAAGTAAATCCGACAGGTTCTCCTCTACATGTAGAAAATGGTGGGGTTGTACTACTACGACTGATCATCGTAAGTGGTCTTCCTGGCGCGGTAAACTCCCGTAATGAGTTCATCATCCAATTGGATATTTCTGCAACACTACCCAAAGCACTTCGATAGAAAGGCTACGGTTGGGCGATTGTTGAGTGTTGGCAGGGTCAAGTTTTCAAAATAATGTTTGCATCAAATGAAGTAACTCATAACTTCATTTTATTTTGATGATATTTTAAAGGTTGAATCTATTCAAATCTTGTCTTGTAGTCTCATCTATGTGATGAACTTTTGAAACTGATTATAACTTGAACGGTGGTAGTTCAAGTAGTATTGGGAAAGATATAAGTATATTGGGGTATTTGGTAACCTCATCTTTTAAACTTATATCTAATTAATAATTGTCTTATGAATGACAAAGATTTTCAGAAAAACGTTGAGACAAGGTTAGATATATGAGATCACCTTGCAACGATATTTTTTTATACAGTTATACACTGGGACTTTGTGTATATTATGCATGGAAGAGGACTTCCAATATTTTGAAAAGTATATATGTATATATACTGAATATTTTGCGACTTCATCGCATTAAGATATCAAACTTGGTTCATTTCTTTTGACCAAGACTTTCATGAGTACTATGAGAAGGCTCATATACTAGTAAGTATATACTAGTAATTATCTTACACACGATAAAAGATTCTAGTAAGTATCCACTTAGATACTTATATTATTGTTATCACTACATATTATCTTGCGAGCTGTAAGGCTCACTCTTGCTTTATTTCTTCATCACACAACAACAGTTAGGAAAGATGGCCAGACTCCAGCGGACCCAGCGCAAGCGCGTGGGAAGCGTCCCGCGTCTTCCCGATGATGTTGTGGCTGCTATAGCTGCAGAGGTAGATCTATTGGTAGATCAGGCATTCTACTTTTGAGAATTAATTATGTATAATTATAACTTGTGGCAGATAATGGCAATTAACTATAAATTTATCAAGTAATCATTTCGAGTTGTAATAACTTTTAATTTGTGGATTCAAAGACTTGTACTTATTTGAATTTCATCTCTGAGACTATAACGGGTTGTGGTGTATGTTAGTGTGGGGTCACAGCATAAGGTTGTTTATTATTAATTAAGTGAAGTGATATTGTGGAAAGAAAGATAGTGACGACCCGGATCCCCGACCCCGGATCTGGGGGTGTTACATTTACAGTTTTAGCTACAAACTTAACAGGATTTACCTTTGGCTTAGTAGTCTGTTTAACAATAATTGGCTTAATTTGTTCAGTTCCTATTTCACTTTTATCATCTCCATAGCCTAAGCCCTCTTTCCAGTTTCCACTACTTAACAAATTCTGAGTTGTTCTGCCAGGGTTAGTCCAAGTCCTGATAATCTCTCTTTCCTTTTCTAACTCAGTTTTTAGAGATTGATTCAATTTTAACACTTCATCTCTAACATAAAAAGCATCATCTCTTTCTTTCTGAGTTTGATGCAACATAACTAACTCTTTTTCTAAATAGTCATTCCTTTTCTTAAAAGCCAGATTCTCAGAGGTTAACCTATCACATGTTAAGGTCTGATCTCTATAGCTAATGAATATGGTTTAAAATAAGATCTCAACTCAGTAATATCATCAGTATGAAAATCATAAGTTGTTTGAGGTACCTTTAACTCAGCAGCTTCAGAACTGCTATTAGCATTTGTCATCAAGGCATAGTTCACCTCATGTTCAAAATCTGAAGTGTTTGTCCAGCTTTTCTTCTTTGTGACAAGTGCCTTGCCTTTGTCACCTTTTGCTTTCTTGCAATCAGGATATATGTGGCCTTTCTCACCACAATTGTAGCATTTAACATTTGTGTAATCTCCTATGTCAGACTTTCCTGCTTTGCCTTCAGATTTTCCGAATCCCTTCTTATCAGAACTTCCACTTTTCCTGGAAAACTTCTTTCACTTTCTGAATTTTCTGTAAGCTATCTTTGTGATGCCCTTCACCATAAGAGCACACAATCCCATCATCTCTTCATCAACATCCATCTCAGATAGACTTTCAGTTTCTGAATCCTCATCAACATCATCAGAACTTGATGAATCTGAATCAAACTTTGTGATGAGGGCCTTTCCTTTGCCTTTCTTTGAGACAACCACTTTGGGGGATTCCTCCTCAGCCTTAAGAGCAACTGTTCTTGACTTTCTTCCATGTCTCTTTCTTCTTTGATCCATCTCAAGTTCATGAGTTTTGAGCATACCATAAATTTCATCAAGAGTAGTTTCATTAAGAGCATAGTTGTCTCTTATAGTAGTTGCCTTCAAATCCCAACTTTCAGGAAGAGCTAAAAGGAATTTAAGATTAGTATCTTCAAGATCATATTCCTTATCGACCAGTGACAGATCATTTAAGAGTTTAACAAATCTGTCATATAAACCAGTTAATGACTCATCAGGTTTTGAGTCAAAGTGCTCATACTCTTGTGTGAGTATAGTCCTCCTGTTCTTCTTAATTGCATCAGTTCCCTAGCATCTTGTTTCCAAGGCATCCCATATCTCTTTTGCAGTCTTGCAGTTAATTACCCTGTTTGACATGACATTATCAATGGCACCATGTAGCAAATGCCTTACCTTTGTATCCTTGGCAATAAATGAGATATCTTCAGCTGTATATTCACTTTTCTCCTTTGGTACAGTCATTTGTGGCTGGTCTGCAACTACAACAGAGAGCTTGGTTGGCTTATATGGTCCTTCATTAATTCTGTCAAGGTATTCTGGATCTGTAGCTTCCAGAAATATAGTCATCCTCACTTTCCATATGGGATACTCAGAAGGTTTCAGTATGGGAACCCTAATAGTCTCATATCGATTATGGATTTGAGTCTTTGGAGTTTCTTCAGTTTTGGTGGGCTTGGTTGGAGTTTGTTCTTCTTCAGACATGATTGTTTTGGATCTTTACTGTATATGTGTTAACAAATAGGCTCTGATACCACTTTTTAGGTCAGACACACTGTAGAAGGGGGTTGAATACAGTGTATACTACAATCAAATCGAATTAAGAACACAAGTATGAAACACAAAATAATCTTATTAATAAAACAGTATTACAATGGAACCGTTCTCTCTCAGTGATGAACAAATATCACGAGAGCTGATAGGGTTACAATGAATAATATTCTCGATTAAGATAACACATCTAGTGTAAACCCTATGCTGTGTTTATATACCACACAGTTATAAGATAATCTTCTAATTGATATCGAATATAAGTCTGCATCCTAAAATATATCAATTAGTTATTTATTCCTCCAAATCTTCTATTCTTCATAGAATTCTTCTCCATGCATATCTCTTCTTGTGTTAGACTCAATCTTCTTTACTTTCAATCAGTCGCCTTCCTTATCTGAATGTCTTCTTAAGTCCTGATATTATCTCCTGATAAATATCTTCTGATATCCTAAGTTCTGATAACTTAATTTCTGACTTCAGTATAAGTACTGATTTCCAGTTAAGTCCTGATTTGTCCTGTTAGTCAAGATCTGAAAACTTAACACAAATCATTATTAGACATGACATCACAAATATATCTAACAGGGTTCCCATACTGAGACTTTCTGAGTATCACATATGAAAAGTGAAGATGGCTATGTTTCTGGAAGCTACAGATCCTGATTACCTTGACAGAATTAATGAAGGACCACATAAGCCAACCAAGCTCTATGTTGTAGTTGCAGATCAGCCAGCAAAGACCATACTAAAGGAGAAAAGTGAGTATACAGCTGAAGATATCTCATCCATTGCCAAGGATGCAAAGGTAAGGCATTTGTTGCATAGTGCCATTGATAATGTCATGTCAAACAGGGTAATTCATTGCAAGACTGTAAAAGAGATATGGGATGCTTTGGAGACAAGATGCTAGGGAACTGATGCAATCAAGAAGAACAGGAGGACTATACTCACTCAAGAGTATGAGCACTTTGACTCAAAAGGTGATGAGTCATTAACTGACTTATATGACAGGTTTGTCAAACTCTTGAATGATCTGTCACCGGTGGACAAGGAATATGATCTTGAAGATTCAAATCTAAAATTCCTTTTAGCTCTTCCTAAAAGTTGGGATTTGAAGTCTACTACTATAAGAGACAACTATGTTCTTGATGAAACTACTCTTGATGAAATTTATGGTATGCTCAAGACTTATGAACTTGAGATGAATCAAAGGAGCAAGAGGCATGGGAGAAAGTCAAGGACAGTTGCTCTTAAGGATGAGGAGGAATTCCCCAAAGTGGCTCTCTTAAAGAAAGGCAAAGGAAAGGCTCTCATCATAAAGTCTGATTGAGAATCATCAAGTTATGATGATGATGATTAAGAAACTGAAAGTTTACCTGAAATAGATGCTGATGAAGAGATGATGAAATTGTGTGCTCTTACGATGAAGGGTATCACAAAGATAGCCTACATGAAATTCAGAAGGGGAAAGAAGTTTTCCAAGAAAGGTGGAAGTACTGATAAGAAAGGGTTCAAAAAGTATGAAGGCAAAAGTGCAAAGTCTGACAGAGGAGACAACTCAAATGTCAAATGCTACAATTGTGGTGAAAGAGGCCGCATATCTCCTGACTGCAAGAAAGGGATGAGTGACAAAGGCAAGGCACTTGTCACAAAGAAGAAAAGCTGGACAGACTCTTCAAATTCTGAAGATAAGGTGAATTATGCTTTAATGGCAAATGCTGATGGCAGCCCTGAAACTGCTGAATTGAAGGTACCTCAAACAACTTATGTTTTTCATACTGATGATATTACTGAGTTGAGATTATATTTTAAAACCATGTTTATTAGCTACAGAGATCAAACTTTAACATGTGAAAGATTAACTTCTGAAAACATTGCTTATAAGAAAAGGAATGACTATTTAGAAATGGAGCTAGTTAAGTTCCATCAAACTCCATAAAGAAAGAGATGATACTTTTTATGTTAGAGATGAAGTGTTAAATTGAATCAATCTCTAAAAACTGAGTTAGAAATTGGAAAGAGAGATTATCAAGACTTGGACTAACTCTGGCAGAACAACTCAGAATTTATTAAGTAGTGGAAACTGGAAAGAGGGCTTAGGTTGTGGAGATGATAAAAGTGAAAAAGGAACTGATCAAATTGAGCCAATTGTTGTTAAACAAAATGCTAAGCCAAAGGTAAATCCTGTTAAGTTTTTAGCTAAAACTGTAAAGTCTGATTCTGAAAAGATAAAAGAGTCTGTGACAGAAGTTAAGGAGAAGTCAACTTCTGACAAAATAGAACAGGATAAACTAGCTGAAGTCAACATAGGCTTAATGAAAAAGAAGCAGCTTAAGCATAAGCTGAAAGAAATAAGGAATGTCAACAAGGTAAAGGCAGCTATAAAAAATAGGAATGGAAAGGAAGGTATGAATAAAAGCAATAATTATATGCCTGTTCATAATACTCCTAGAAAGAAATGTTATAATTGTGGAAACTCTAACCATCTTGCTTCTTTTTGTAAGAAGAATAAATATATAAACTCTTTACCTCCTAAGTCAAGAGTTAAGAGTCAGTCTACTAGATTTAAGCCACAAAATCCTTATTTTAATTGTGGTAGTTTATGATTATTATCAAATAAAACCTTCTTTGAAGAAAGTTGCTTTAATTCCTTCTAGTGTAAAGTCGGATGCAAAGTATGATATAAGTTCTGATAAACAGTATGTGAGAATAAACTCTGATATTAAATCCGCTGCAAATGCTAACAAACTTAAAAAAGCCAAAGGATCCAAGCAAGTATGGGTCCTTAAAACTAACCATTAGTGGTCTTTGTGATTACAGGGCAACAGGAAAAATATCCTAGTACTGGATAGTGGATGTTCAGGACATATGACTGGAAATAAAGCCCTGCTCTCAGACTTTGTGGATAAAGCTGGCCCAGGAGTTTCATATGGAGATGGCAACATGGGAAAAACTCTGGGATATGGCAATATTAATCTTGGGAATGTCATCATTGAATCAGTAGCTCGTGTCTCAGGACTTAAACACAATCTGCTGAGCGTGAGTCAAATCTGTGACAGAGGTTATCATGTGGATTTCTTTGAAGAATACTGTGAAGTTATAAGCAATTCTACAAGCAAAGTGGTTCTGAAAGGTTACAGGCATGGTAACATTTATGAATCCATACTTTCAACAAGTTCTGATGGTTCCGCAATCTGTCTGTTAAGTAGAGCATCAATTAACGAAAGCTGGAATTGGAAAAAAAGACTCTCTCATTTAAACTTCAACAACATAAATGAGATTTTAAAGAAAGATCATATGAGAGGACTGCCAAAATCAGTATTTGCTCCTGATGGCCTTTGTGATTCATGTCAAAAGGCAAAACAAAAAAAATCTTCTTTCAAGAGCAAAACTGAGTCATCAATTCTTCAGCCTTATCACCTACTGCATGTTGATCTATTTGGTCCAGTAAATGTCATGTCTATTACAAAGAAGAAATATGCTATGGTTATAGTGGATGAGTTCACAAGGTACATTTGGGTGTACTTCTTGCACAAGAAGAATGAAACTGCATCTACTCTAACTGATCATGTCAGACAGCTGGATAAGTTGGTCAAAGATTCTGTTAAAATTATAAGAAGTGATAATGGCATTGAGTTCAAGAATTCAATCATGAAAGAGTTCTGCAAAGAGCATGGAATCAAACAGGAATTTTCTGCACCTGGAACTCCACAGCAAATGAAGTTGTAGAAAGAAAGAACATGACTCTCATTGAAGCTGCACGAACTATGCTTGATGAAGCAAAGCTACCAACCTACTTTTGGGTTGAAGCTGTGCAGACTACTTTTTTTACATAGAATGCAACACTCATAAACAAGCATGGAAAAATACCATATGAGATGGTGAAGAAAAAGAAGCCAAATCTGAAATACTTTCATGTATTTGGATGCAAGTGTTTTGTTCTTAAGACTCATCCTGAACAGCTGTCAAAATTTGATCTAAAATCTGATGAAGGAATCTTTGTTGGATATCCACTTTCCACAAAAGCCTTCAGATGCTACAATTTAAGAACAAGGGTTGTCATGGAATCTATCAATGTATCTTTTGATGATAAGAATATTACTGGACTTGAAAATTTCAATGATCACAATCAGCTGAGATTTGAAAATGAAGACTTAAATTCTGATTCTGTAAATTCTGATGACTTAAACTCTGATCCTGTAAGTACTGATGTCATTGAATCTGTGGTAACAACTCCAAAGGAAAATGTACCTGTCCAGGGGGAGTAAGCTAAAGATCCTACCACATCTCAAGACTCTCAAGAAGCATCAGAATCTGTCACTAGCTCTTCAAGTTCTAATTCATCTAGTTCTGATGAGCCAAATTCTGATAATTTTGGAAACTCTGATACTTTAAGTCCTGAAGGATCCAAATCATATTCTGAAGTCTCAGAGAGCATAACTACAGGGGGAGCATCAGAAAATGCTGATGGAGATAGCATGGATCATGGGGGAGGATCCAGTTCTAGAAGTCAACTTCAATCTGCAAGGAAGTGGACCAAATCATATACACCTGACTTAATAATTGGAAATCCTGAAGCAGGTGTCAGAACTAGAACTGCAACATCAAATGAATGTCTTTATCATTCTTTTCTATCTCAGACTGAACCAAAGAAAGTGGAAGAAGCTCTTCAAGATGCTGATTGGGTACAAGCAATGCAGGAAGAGTTAAATGAATTTGAAAGAAATAAAGTTTGGACCCTAGTGTCAAGACCAAAGAACAGATCAGTTGTTGGCACAAAATGGATGTTCAGAAACAAAACTGACAGTGATGGCATAATT
This sequence comes from Apium graveolens, assembly GCF_009905375.1. Taxonomy (NCBI): domain Eukaryota; kingdom Viridiplantae; phylum Streptophyta; class Magnoliopsida; order Apiales; family Apiaceae; genus Apium; species Apium graveolens. The sequence continues at coordinate 48,204,868 of NC_133652.1, forward strand.
ACAAGAAACAAAGCAAGACTGGTAGCTAAGGGTTACTCTCAACAGGAGGGTATTGATTATGATGAAACATTTGCACCAGTTGCTAGATTAGAAGCCATAAGAATCTTTTTGGCTTATGCTGCTCACAAAAAGTTTAAAGTCTTTCAAATGGATGTGAAAAGTACTTTTCTTAATGGAGAATTGGAAGAAGAGGTCTATGTTGAACAACCTTCGGGCTTTGTAGATTCAAAATTTCCAAATCATGTCTACAGGCTTGACAAAACACTTTATGGCCTTAAGCAAGCTCCTAGAGCATGGTATGAGACTTTAACTCAATTCCTTCTGGAAAGTGGGTTTCACAGAGGTACAATTGATAAAACACTGTTCTACCTCAACCATGGAAAGGACTTACTTTTGGTACAGATATATGTTGATGATATCGTATTTGGTTCTACAAATGCCAAACTCTGTGAGAGGTTTGCAAAGCTAATGCAGTCAAGATATCAAATGAGTATGATGGGAGAACTTAGCTATTTTCTGGGACTTCAACTCAAGCAAAATGAAGAAGGTACTTTTATCTGTCAGTACAAGTACACCAGAAATTTACCGAAGAAATTTGGAATGCAAGATTGTTCAACTGCATCCACTTCCATGGCCACTGCAACCAAGTTAGATAAAGATACCGATTCATTAGTAGATATTACTAACTACAGAGGTATGATTGGCTCTTTACTCTATTTAACTGCAAGTAGACCTGATATCATGTATGTTACCTGTCTTTGTGCAAGATTTCAGGCTGATCCAAGAGAACCTCATTTAATAGTTGTGAAAAGAATTTTCAAGTACTTAAGGGTACAGCTGATCTGGGATTGTGGTATCCTAGAGAATTAGATTTTAAGCTAATAGGTTACTCAGATACAGATTTTGCAGGATGCAAAATAGACATGAAAAGCACTAGTGGAAGCTGCCAATTTCTTCGAGGCAGATTGGTTTCTTGGTTTAGGAAGAAACAGAAGTCAATTTCCACACCAACTGCAGAAGCAGAATATATTGCTGCAGGAAGCTATTGTGCACAGATTCTTTAGATGAAGAATCAGTTACTGGATTATGGATTAGAATTTTCTAAAATCCCTATTTACTGTGATAATCAAAGTGCTATTGCTATGACAGGTAATCCAGTTTAACACTCAATGACAAAGCACATCAGCATTAAGTACCATTTCATAAGGGAACATGTGATGGAAGGTACAGTGGAATTGCATTTTGTTCCAACAGATCAACAACTAGAAGATATCTTCACAAAACCACTATGTGAAGCTACATTTACAAGACTGGTAAATGAACTTGGAATGGTTTCAGGTTCTTTCTCTAAATCTGCTTAGTTTTTGTTCTCATGCATCAGACTTTATGATCAGTGTTTACAGATTGCTTTATTTTCATATAATCTGTGCTTAAATTAAAATTCATTAAATGCTAATTGTTATCTGATGTGGATCTTTAAACTCTAACAGTGTTTTAAATGTTCTGTGACTATTCAATCCAATGAGGATACATGTGCTAGATGCTGACATAGTAGTCTTTAACATACTAGAAATCTCATGTTTGAATTAGTTGTTTATGTGGAAACTCATTAACACAGGAAAATTCTGATTTTGAGCTAAGACAAGTTTACTTTGTGTATCTTATTACTAAGTCACAAACTAGATTCTTGCTTCTTATCTGTTAGATTCTGATGTCAGTAAATCTTAAGGATGAACTAAATGCTGATAAGCCTCACTTATCAAAAGAAAAGAAAAGTCAGGTACTCCTTGAGATCTAGAGTAAATAATGTGGAAGGGAAGACCCAAGTGCATTGCTGGTATTAAGTAATATGCATTAGAAAAGCAAATAAATTTTTCGTGGTGACTTTTCACATTCTCCAGATTACTGGAGAAATACTCTGACAACAGCATAAATTCTGATAAGCAGTTGTGACTCACTTACACTGAGAAGCCACTGTAAAAAGGAATTTCAAAAGATGCATAAAATGAGCACAAACAGTTGAGGTGGACTCTTGCATAAATTTGTTCTATAGTAGACTTCATGATTGATGACAGATTTTAAGCACTTTTCTTAGTTATGCCTTATTTCTAAGATGTACTGAAGTTTATCAGACTTTAATCTTTATCTGATATTCTGTTGAATGCACACACTTTCACTCCATATGAATGATGAAAATTACTGTGGTGATTAAGTTGTTTTTGACAAACAGTTAAGTGTCATTTCCATAATTTCTGAGGACAAGTTCTGATGGAAGTTCTGATGATTAAACTCTGAAGAAAATAAGTCAGTATTTGTATGAAGAATCACAGAAAAAGATATTCGCTTTTTGAGTTGATAAGCCATATTCTGATGACTGTTAAAATATGATATAAGTTAAGTTCTGATATTAAATCCTGATGGAATCTTTAATGCTTATGTGGCATTATTCTTTACTTGACTTATTTGTGGTAAAAACTGAAACGGTCATATTTAATCAGAATATAATTAGGTGAGATAAAAATAGTCATAATCATTATAGGTTAGTGGTAAATGTGTTTGTCCTGAAAAACTGCATGTGCACGGTAATTATTGCTTATCTTACGTGCCCACTAACTCCTGCTTTAACTTTTTACTGACTGTTGACACGTTGCCAGGTGTAAAGTGTATCACATGCTTCAAAAATATAATTTTTGAGTGGAGAGAGTATATATATGGGAGTTAAAAGATTTTCTAATCTTTAACTTACTTTTCTATTCTTAATCTCTTTTATTCTCTCTCTCTCTCTAATATTCTCTGAAGCGTTTTCTTACAGGACTTTTATCAAACACCTTTCAAACACTATCTTTCTCACTTAATTTCTTATAGAGATGGCACCAAAAGACTTGATTTTCAATGGAGCTAAGTTTGTTCCTAACAACTACTCGTCTATTCTTAGCAAGGCTGAAGCTCCATCGGAACTTCACTTTATTCAGGATTTCCTTGCTAATTCTGATATTGGGTATGTTTTGACCTAACCTGAAGTAATCTCTGGAACCCAAGTGCTGGAGTTTTGGAGAAGTGGAATATATGATGATGGTGGTGCTCAAGGGTCCCCAAGTATTATCTTTACAACAGGGGAGGATGAGCATGTCGTGACTTTGGCTACAGTTCGCCAAGCATTGCAGTTGCTTGAGAACTGCTCTTATACAACTGTTGAGGAGTCAGTTCTTCAAAATATGATGGCTAGTCTGGGTTATTAAAAGACATTGGCCAAGCTGGGTTAATTGAAGAGATCTTACATAAGGAGGGAATGGAGTTTCTTCTTTGACTGCATTACAAAGACCTTCGCCAACAAATGTTCTAATTTCGATACAATCCCCATACTCAGTCAACAAATCGGGTATGCTCTCATTAATCAAACTGATTTTGATTATGCAAGTGTTGTTTTAGGCTTTATTGGGGATAGGATGACAGAAGATCGGAATACTGTCTATTTTGCTAGATTATGTCAGCTTATCTATATTGTTTATTGTTCTGATAAGCCCCAATTAGCTAGTGAATCAATTTCACCATTTAGACTAGCTAAAAGAGCTTTTAATGACTTATTATCTACTGATAATAAAAAGGCTGTGTTAAGACCCCTCCAAATTCCTTTATCTATCAAACAAGCCTTAATAACCTATGATCCAGTTACATACACTGCACTATATCCTGATGTCCAACCATCTGAACCTCAACCATCAGCACCTACCACCACTACACAAACACCTCACACTTCTCAACCACAACCACAACCAACCATCAAGCCTTTATCTTCCAAACCTTCTAAGAGGGCAAAGTCTGTTCCTCAACCTCCACAAAAGAGAAGGAAGATGATTCTCAAAGATGAATCTGATAGTCAAGTGGAAACAGTTGAAACACAGGTTTATGCATCAGATCCTGTGACAGTTGGAGCTGAGAATGTTACTTCTGAGAAAGAAACTGCAGCTCAAAGTTCTGATACTTTGAAGAGGAAATTTGTAAGTTCTGAAGCTGCTAAAGCAACTCCTTCACTGGCAAGGAGACTAAAGAAAATGAGGGCAGAAAGGTACAAGGCCAAGCCTATATCTGAGGATTCAACTGAAGCTGAGGAAGGGGATCATGAATCTCTGGTCTCATCAGAACCTGTGGTAATTGAAGCTCTGTCATTCCCTACTCAAGCTCAGGATACTGTGTCAACACCTCCTGTCTCTACTATTAAAGCTACAGATGATGCTGAAGAACAAGCTAAAAATTCTGAAATAGATATTCACAATTTGAATATACCAAATGTTCTTTATCTGGTTGCTCCATCTACAGCAGCTCAGCAATCTCCAACTCATTCTCCAATTTTAAATGCCGAGATACCATCTACACCAACCACACCAGCTCTGGAGATAAATTCTGATGCTCAGAATTTAGATAATGTTATTCATGAATCTCCAGTTGCATCACACACTTTTGTGCTGTCAGAACATAATGAGTCTTCCTCAAGTTCTGAAGACAGTGTTTCTATTGAGACTCCAGTTCCCATACTAGGCAAGGACGCATTGGTGAAGAAATTTGTTGAAAAGGAAGCACCTATTCCTTGGGAGGATACTCACAGAGATGTGGAGTGGACCACGAAGTAGAATGACACTGATTTCATTCCAAGCTCTAAAATTCTGACAGAGCATATTGTTAAAGCTGATGAGTTGCTCACAAATGCTGATTTAAAGACACAACTCAAGATCACTGCTCTATCTACCAAAGATCTTCAAGGTCTACATCCTTCTACTCATGACAAGGTTGATACACTAAAGGAACATGCTGATAAGCTAGATCTACAGATCAAGCTTGACAAGAACAGATATATCAGAACTACTCTTGAGAAAGTTGAAGCCATTGAGAAGATTCAAGAGAAGCAACATGCCCAAATTGATGAGGTCCTGGCTAACCAAGTTTCTCAACAAGCTCAATTGGATGAAATCCAATCTTCAGTTGAAATTCTTCTCTCTCTCTCTTACTTCCTGATGATGCCAAAAAGGGGGAGAAGGTAGTTAAGTCCAAATGCTCACCTACTCAAATACTGAAGAAGAAGGATGATAAAGATGATGACCAGGGAAACTCTGATAAGAGCAGAGGTCAAGGAAAAGTTCAAGAAAACCTTCTACACAAAACAAGTCAAGTTCTGATGATGTGAATGCTAAAAGTTTGAAGTCAAGTTCTGATAAACAAAGTCTGATGTCAAGTTTTGATATTCTGATTCAGTCAGGATCTAAAGACTCTCAGAAGTTTTTACAAACTCTGAAGCTAAAGGGGAAGCAGACTACTGTTTATTACAAAGATCCTAAAATCCAGACACTTGATGAGGAGATAGCTAGAAGATTATTTCTGAAATAAAATCCAGGAATGGATTTGGAAACTCTCAAGGAGGAAGAAGCTAGATTTGCAGCTGAGAAGACAAATCTTAAGTCTAAAGCTTCTGATGCAAAGAAACTTCCAAGGCCTAAGGAAAAAGGCATTGTGATCAGGGAAAAGTCAAATTATGAGACTTCAAAGTCCAAGACTAGATCACAAACTGAGATTGATCCTAAGTCAAAAGGAAAAGAAAAGGTTGGTGAACCTTTAAAGATTGAGAAAAAGATAAGTTCTTCCGTTCCAGTCTATCAAAATACAATGCATGATGATGATTTGATAGAAGATGAAACTGTTCAAATTCTGAAAAGAAGAAAGATAATTGAAGAATCTAAAACAACCTCTGACACTACTTGTGGCGCCCTCCAAACCCGGGTCAAAAGTTTGGGGTCCACACACACACCTTATTTATAACCTGCTTATAACAATAATAAAGATAATAATAATATATGCAGTGACCCTACTTACCAACCACCATGGACCGCAACAGGTTATAGTATGCACACAAGCCACACACACTAATATATTATAAACCGTTCAAATCCCAACTATTTCAAACTCAAACTGAGTATTAAACATTATTACAAACTTTTACAAACTTAAATTATCCCAAAAAAAGCCTATTAGCTCAGCTTTCTCAACCAGAACCCCTAGCTCTCGCGCTGGACTGGGGATCCTCGCTACCAACTGGTTCCTTTTTAACTGGAAAGTATATAAACAACATCGCACAAATGAGCTAACTAGCTCAGCAAGTCACAATGACAAAACTGAGAATAATGATCATCAGGTGAATATGATTATGATATCAAGTGAACAATGGATTATAATTTAGAATTGGATATTATACTTTTAATTTAAAAACCAAGGTTAGGCTGCAGATCAGTCACGCACTAACCCCGAGCAAGGCACACAACATTGCTCTAACTACTGGATCCAAGGCACACATTGGCCTAACTTGACCATTATATGGTCTGACCACGAATCTGGTCCACAATTTTATAAAAACAATCCAATTCTAACATAATAACAGAATATGCAATAATAAACAATAACTGAAATCATTAACAACAATAAATGTTTAACAATTAAAGGGTTTCAATCCTTGTAAGGATCAATAAGGCAATTTAAAAGCTTGGATGATGGGTAATGAAAGAATTGGATAACAAAGGAATCAATATTTCAGGGTTTCAAAGATTTGGGCTTTCAAAGCATTGGATACAATGATTGAATGTACAAGTAATTCAGTTCAGTGTTTGGGATTTTATTTACATGTATTTGTGGAGTAATATCGTATACTTGAGATTTGTGTTTAGGTATACAACAATCAATGGTCTAGAAAGAATAAGGTTTATGGCTCAAGAACAATAACTGGAATCAGGGTTTAGGTTTCAGTGCTTCAAAGCACTTGCAATATCAACAAGACTATCACGTATTACAATATTTCGAGAAAGTTCGGAATACTTGCCTGATATTAGCTTACTACACTGCACTCGCTTCCAATCACAACCGTCTTACTCCTTAACTCTCTGTTTCCCTTTCCTACGTCTTGCCTCTTCTGCTCACATATCATAAGCATCTATCAATAATTTACTCATGGAATTTTATTCAACACATACTTCTATCTACCCTTCGTTTTACCCAAATCCGATTAACGGATTGAAAGTTATGCAATAATCAAGTAAACACCGAATATATAGACTGATAGTCAATTAACAAGTCACATATAGCATATAATACATCACGTAATCAATGATATATTATTTATAAAGAAGTCTTGGGTCATAAATAGGCTTTCTGGTATTTAAAATGATTTTTAAAACATTTTTCGGAATTAAACCGGGTCGTTGGATCAATTTCGGGTTAATAAACAGGGTTCGGTTGGCCAATTCTGGCTCCGAAATAATTTTAGAATAATTATCAAGCCTTGGAAATAATTTAGAATAATATTTTAAAGCTCGAAACTATTTTTCAGAATTTTTTTAAATCATTTTTAAATAATTAAATCTAATTAAATAATTAATTAAAATCAATTAATAATTAATTAAATTAATTAATCAATTAATTTTCAAATTAATTGACCAATTAATCAATTAGAAATTAACTGAAATTAATTAACTAATTAATTTAGATTTATTTGTGAATTAAAAATAATTTTCAGAATTAAAATAATAATTTTTAGAATTTTCAGAAATTAAAAACGAATTTTTATAATACAAATAAATAGGAAATATGATTTTTAAATATTTTTAAAACAGAAATCCAATTTTTGCAAAGTCTGGAAACTACAGGGACCAAACTGCATCATTTTCAAAACTATAGGTACTAAACTGTAATTTTCCAGGGGGTCCCCGGAAAATAGTCGGGGATAGCCGGAGAACACGTTCCAGGGATGCTCAGGCCACCATCACCTCCAGATCACATCTACACAACACCAGGAACACAACCATGCAATCAATTCATCCTAACAATCCCTGAGTTGGCCGGAATTTGGCCGTGAAATTTTCCAGTTTCCGGCGAACATCGGAAAACTTTAAAACACAACTCCCTTCTCTACAGACCTTGTTGGTTCATGAAACTTATACGACTAGATTGCAAATTTCACAGAGAACACAACCCACTATAACACAACATCAATCTATCACAGAATAAGAAACCCCCAAATTTCAATTAAGAACATTCATACGGGTTATAAACCCTAATTTTAAAATTCGAAAATCAAACTCAAATTTGAACATGTTATTGAACTCCAAATCAGACGTATGACATATGAAAATCATCAGGAAAACAAGCTCTACAACATGCAATCATCAAATCATACAAACAATCATCCGAACAAAAATTCATATTTTTAATAAAATAAATTCGAAAATAAATAAATTTTTAGAAAAATAACCTTGATTTCTGCAGGTGTATAGATTACAGAATCTGGTAGAGCTCTTCAAGATCTTCAGATTGGTTACTCGAGCTTTCCAAACCGAATTCAATAACACCTCCAAATGCTTGTTTGATTCTTAGAACAGTTTTAGGAAATTAGGGTTTTTCTCTGAAAATTATATAATTATCTGTCTGCAAATGATTTTGATACGAAATAAAATACGGTAAAAGGCTATTTATAATTACGGAAAATTAGTATCCCGTTGGATCATTCCGGATATAAAACGGTACGTTTATTTGTAAAAACTGATCCAAACGGTATCGGTTTTCGGGATATATATCCAAATCAGTACAATTTGTACTGCGGTCTTGGTCTCAGCGCCTGGTTACACGTATTACGAAGTGATAATTGTGATAGTTTAATAAAAAGCTCCCGTTTATCGAAAATACGGGTTTTATTGATTTACCGAAATGAATATTGTATCGAAAATGTTGCGCCGGGACCCGCGCAGGACAAACCGTACACCAGATCGAAAAAGTTGAAACATGGAATATGCTCGGAATATTATAATTAGGTTAGGAAGGAGTTCTCGAAAGAGTTTTGGGTTCCAAAAACGTAACAACGGTTGACGTCGGTTGGTTCCCGTTTTTATAAAATAGATTTTAATTACCCGGAAAAAGATTTTAGAAATTTCATATGATTCTTATAAATCCATAAACCAACATAAAAATAATTAGGAAGACATGACAATTATCTATATTTTATTTTGGACATATAAAAATTAAAATACTCAATTAATATTATTTATTTTTTGAATATTCAAGTACAGATAACACTTAACAATTAACTCACAGAATAGATACTGAACACACATAATAATTATATAATAGCAAAAATAATTACACGATATATCCCGGATATTACATCCTTCCCCCCTTAAAAGGATTCTGTCCTCAGAATCTCTAAGAAAACAAATGAGGGTACTTTTCTCTCATATCACTTTCTAACTCCCAGGTTGACTCTTCAACCTTTGGGTTTCTCCACAATACTCTTACTAACTTTACCACTTTATTTCTCAATACTTTCTCTCTTTCCTCTAGAATCTCTATCGGACTCTCTACATATGATAAATCTGCTTGAAGTTCTATTGGCTCATATTCTATTACATGCCTGGAGTCTGGATTATATTTCTTAAGCATTGATATGTGAAAAACATTGTGAATGTGCTCCATGTGTGGAGGTAACGCCAACTCGTAAGCTACTTTGCCAATACGCTTTAGGATTTCAAAAGGTCCGACATATCTTGGGTTTAGCTTCCCTTTCTTCCCAAACCTCGTTAGTCCTTTCCACGGTGATACTTTCAATAATACCAAGCTTCCTTCTTCAAATTCCATGTCTTTTCTTGACTGGTCTGCATATTTCCTTTGACGATCTTGTGCGGCTATTAATCTTTTCTGGATAATTTCAACAACTTCCTTTGTCTGCTGCACCAATTCGGGTCCGAGTATTTTGCGTTCTCCTACTTCGTCCCAATATACTGGAGATCTACATTTACGTCCATAAAGGGCTTCATAAGGTGGCATCCCAACGCTGGCGTGATAACTGTTGTTATAGGCAAACTCTACCAGGGGTAAATGCTCGTCCCAACTTCCTTTGAAATCAATAGCACAAACACGTAGCATGTCCTCGATTGTCTGGATCGTTCTTTCACTTTGGACATCCGTTTGGGGGTGATAGGCCGTACTCATATTCAATCTTGTTCCCAAACATTCTTGAAAACTCTTCCAAAATCTTGAATTAAATCTTGGATCTCGATCAGATACAATAGACACTGGAACTCCATGACAAACTACGATCTCTTTCAAGTACATATGAACTAACTTGTCGAGCGAGAATCGTTCATTTATAGGCAGAAAACGAGCTGACTTGGTAAGTCTATCTACTATAACCCAAATGGCATCATGATTAGCCCTTGTCCTTGGTAATCCAACTATGAAATCCATGGTAATATGTTCCCACTTCCACTCTGGAATCTCCAATGGCTGTAGCAATCCGCTTGGTCTCTGATGCTCTGCTTTAACTCTCTGACATGTATAGCATTTACTAACCCATTCCGCAATTTCCCTCTTCATATCTGGACACCAATAATTCTTCTTTAAATCTCTGTACATTTTGGTACTCCCTGGATGGATGGAATATCTTGAACTATGTGCCTCTTGTAAAATTTCATTTTTCAGCTCCGTCACTGGTGGAATCCAAATTCTTGAAGAAAACCTAAGAATACCTTGATCATCTTGTTGCGTGCATAATTCCTCACCTACCAAACTATTTATATCTTGATCCATTACCTCTTTCTGGCATTTCTTTATTTTCTCCAATAACTCCGGTTGGAAAATCATACCGTACACTTTTGCTTCCTCAGGCTTGCAAAAACTTGTTAGGTCGAAATCACGCACTAATATTCACGCAAGTATACGCGCTCGCAAGTAATATAGAATACTTTCTAGTTCGTTCCCTCAGAGACTCAGACTAAGTTATTGTCTAATTTAACTCACTCACCAATGTATGATTACTTCTCAATGTTAAGATAATAACACTTAAAATTGTTGATTAAATATTAACTATAATTAACAACTTAATTAACCACTTAACTAACACTGCAATTTATCAATAATAAAACACTCATGAGATCACAACTTCATTATTACTTCCTTCTTTAGCCATAGTTATTACCCTTAGCATGTGACAGTGATGATATTAATCGAATAACACAAAACTGATAAAAGCCAACTTTCATTATACTAATACCATTCTACCAAACATCCACAATTAAGATAGAAATTGAATAGTCATCAATTATGTTGAGTTCTTATATGTCTACAGAAATTGACAACACAACGATTTAAGCACAAGTTACTCCTTTTGATTACATAGGGCAAATAAAACTGTTAGAGTTACCCACTAATCATGCACAACGTACATGAACCTATGCTAGCATGGCAAGTTCTAAACCTCAAGATCCACTGTCGCTTCACAAGAGATTAACACCCTATCTTATATGTTCGCGACGCACATAAGACGAATACGCACAACCAATACTAGATATCATGCAATCATCACACACTAAAGTATTAAACAATTAACTAAAGAATTCCATAATAAATCCATTGCAACCCCATGATCACGATTAGCCCATAATAGAACTTATCGCCATCATGGGATCATATGAAATCATGATAAACGAACACAAGAAAATAACAACTAAACTAATTATATTAAAACAGAGTACGTCACAAAAGTAAATAAGTCAAAGCAAGAAAACTAGCATCCAACGTTACAACGAAACAAGAATCACAAGAATATATGCTTCCTCTTCGTTGCTGTGTGCTAAATCGGTCTTCTTCCTTATCTCTTTCGCTTCTTGCAAAACACAATCTAAAACATAATCCCCTCTTAATACCCTGTGAAAAACGTCTCAAATCTACTTATATAATAGTCCCATAAAACTCAGATTACATAGAAGTTGGAAGCCAAACAGAAGTAGAAGTCTAAAATAATATATTATTTTCCCCGACCCTGCGCGGCCGCTCAGCATTTCTGCGCGGGCGCGCAAGGCTGCTGCGCGGCCGCTCAGCATAGCTGCGCGGGCGCGCAGGACCCTACTGGAAAATTTCCAGGTTTGCTCCGTTTCTTCGCCGTAATCTGCCCGTTCTTTTCCTCTCGCAATGGTGAACACATGCCAAGGCTTATTCTTGATGATTCCTCCTCCGAAATGCAACTAATACCCTGAAATGCATAAACACTAGAAAAACGCATCAAATACACAAAATACTTGATTTCAAGACACCAATTTAAGCCATTTTAAGACGTTCTAAGTGATATAAAATGCCACTTATCACACCCCCAAACTTAAATCGATGCTTATCCTCAAGCGTCACAGACTCAAAAACAAATAAAAATATGCATGAATGCAATCTATATGAAAATGCAAAGATCCCCCTTACTACAATTAACCAATCAAATTGTCACGTCTCAACGAATGCAGTTAGACACTAAAGATCAAGAAACTCATGCAAACAGACATACCGCCAGAAATGTGGTGTGTGCAAATGCTTAACAGATATGCTTCGGAACTAGACCAATTACTATGACTAGACTTTCCTCAAGGCAATCCTACGATTATACAAAGAATAAAAATTCTAGGCACAAAGTGATATATAACACTACAAGAACTTTAGAGCTTACTACGGAATCGTGCTTTTTATTTACAATGCAAATGCTTATTTGACCGTGCAGTGAGTGAGGTCCATAAAAGACTTATACAATGGTATCCATGTAACGAGCGTTAGGTTAGCGGATCCCAGACTCTAAAAGCCTTAGATCACTAGGCACAAAGTCCCCTAAGAACTTAATAACTCGAATACCAAAGAGCCCACTCTTGATCAATTACGCAATTTTTTTTTTTTTTAATTCTGAGCAAGTGCGTTTCGCTCCATCTTGCTCAACCCTAGACTACTCGCATAACATGCGAGCCGGCTACTAGCCATTTGACGCCTAGCCACAACTAGCAACAAATTCCATTTTTACTCCATTTTTTCTCTTTTTCATGCCTTTACCACTAAGAACCTATTATCAAATTCTAAGCATAATAAATAGATTATCCTCGAAAATAATCAGATCATAACAACAATCTAGTCCTTCAGCATTCTCTAAGACTTAGTGACAATACAAGTGCTTCTAGCATGCATATCAACCTACACAACTTAATATCACTTTAATGCTATCACTACACTCGCATCAATATCACAATTCAGTCGATAAATCATTGCAAAAGGGATCATGGTATATGCATGAGCTATATGATATGACAACAAATAAAGCTATAAAAAAAACTATATGGCAAAAATTATGCAACTATATGAACTAACTATCATGAATATGCAACTATATGACACACACAAAATATTCCTTAACTACCACCCCCAAACTTAAAATCTTCACTGTCCCCAGTGAAGGTAGTAGAAAGGAACACAGGGTATACCTACTCGGAGTCATCATCATCATCACCCTTAGTGGGTGGAGTATCAGGCAGCGGGTATGCAGAGTCCTCACCAAAAACTGGCCACTGGATATCAGCTCCAAGGCCTCGAAAAGCAGTCCCTAACGCAAGGGTGAGCTCCTGAGCAAACCTGCTCTGCGTCTCATACATGGCATCCATCCGCCGTGAAAGCCTCCTATACTGGGCATCACCCATCCCAGCACCCTCCTGAACTCTCGAAGAACTAGCCTCACCACGCCCTGGCCTGGCCATAGTAGCACCTCGTGCTGGACGCCCTCCTGGAAGACGATAACCCAGCCCATGCTCCTCAGGCTCACCACCGGTCCACTCCTGCATCCCATTCAGAGTGCCAGAATCTATAGGAGCTGCTGGCTACTGCAACTGCTCATGAGCCGGCCAGTTCACTCCTACTGCACGGCATAGCTTTGTAACCGTGGATGCATAAGGGATGTTCATATGCTTTGCTCCCCTCAAAAACTTCAGAATTCCTTGGTAGATAAACTCACCAAGGTCCACATACTATTCCTCATTCAGAATTCCCCACTACAACTGTGCTCTCTCAACTGTGACCTCGTGTGCATGTGAAGAAGGCAAGATATTAGCACATACAAATGCGTTCCATGCACGGGCATACCTGTTCATGGCGATCGCCAGAAAGTGACGATACTCATTATTGGCTGGACTGCGGTTCCAAACTGTGCCCGGTCGACAGAGAGTCGCACAAATCAAATCCAAGTCAAAATCCTCAGCAGTCTTTTCATTCCAGTTCTCCTCCTCGGGCTTCCTCTCTCGCTGTCCAATCACTCGGCGAATCGCCGCAGGATGATAATCAACCGTCAGCCCCCGAACTACAGAAAACCCATTCTTTTCAGCCTTCGCGTTCGCGTAGAACTCGCGAACAACACTCATCGGTACTGCTTCGGGTGACTCACAAAAAGCTATCCACCCCTTCTCTGCAATCATGGGCAACAACTCACCATCCCTCCCTGATGGTAAAAACCCCCTCTCCTTCAGAATCGGCTTCCCCAACAGCCTAGTATACTCCTCCTCCGCGGCTCTATCAGTTAACCGAGGCCTCGCAGCAGTACCCCTTGATGAATCAGCAGTAGGAACTGTGCTGCTGCTGTCAATAGTGCGTGCTCTCTTGGGTGCCATTGATTTGTGAATAAAAGTGTGTAAGAACTGATTTTTGATATTTATGAGAGGGTTTAAGTGTAGGAAGTTGTGGGAGATATGTAGGATAGGTGTATGTATATATAGGGTGTGGAGTAGGTTAAATTAGATTAGGAGTGGGGTTGAGGGATAAAATCATGGGGTAATGGGAAAAGAATTCGAGGGTTTATGGGCTGTAATGGGTTTTTGTGTTTTTGTTTTTTTTTTTTTCTGAACTGTAAAAAAATTTCTGGAACTCGACCCCTGCGCGGCCGCTCAGCATTTCTGCGCGGCCGCTCAACATAGCTGCGCGGGCGCGCAGAGGGTCTCTGGAAAAAAAAATTTTCAGCCCCTGTTTTCTGATTTTTTTGTTTTTTTGGATAGGTTATTAACTTCTAAGGGTTCCTGTAACAACAATTCATGGGTTGCCTCCCACGCAGCGCTTCTTTTTCGTTATTAGCTTGACGTTCCGTTCCTTTCTCACGTAGTCAACAAAATGGCACTAACCACCTCTCGGTTTGCCATGTCCCCATAGTAGTGCTTCAACCGCTGACCGTTAACCTTGAATGCTTGGTCCGAATCATTCTCAAAAATTTCCACCGCTCCATGTGGAAACACAGTTTTGATAATAAAAGGTCCAGACCACCTTGATTTCAACTTCCCAGGAAAAAGTCGGAGCCGAGAGTTGAATAACAGAACTTGTTGCTCTGGCACAAACAACTTAGGATGTAGCTTCCTATCGTGCCACCTTTTCACCTTTTCCTTATACATTTTGTTATTCTCGTACGCTTGAAGTCGAAATTCATCAAGTTCATTAAGCTGAAGCATTCTTTTCTTACCAGCTGCATCTAAATCCAGGTTTAATTTCTTCAATGCCCAGTAGGCCTTATGCTCAAGCTCCGCCGGTAGATGACATCCCTTACCGTACACCAACTGAAACGGTGACATCCCAAGTGGAGTTTTGTATGCTGTTTTGTAAGCCCAAACAGCTTCATCGAGCTTTAAAGACCAATCCTTCCTTGATGGACAAACAACCTTCTCTAGAATGCGCTTTATCTCTCTGTTAGACACTTCCGCTTGACCATTTGTTTGCGGATGATAGGCAGTAGCTACTCGATGATTCACATTATAACGCTGCATCATAGAAGTGAACTTACGGTTGCAAAAATACGATCCTTCATCACTTATGATTACCCGAGGTGTTCCAAACCTTGTGAAAATTTGCTTATGAAGAAAATTTAGCACTGCCTTTGTATCATTTGTTGGTAAAGCTTTAACTTCGACCCATTTTGAGACATAATCGACTGCCAGCAAAATGTACTGATTATTGCAAGACGAGATAAAAGGCCCCATGAAATCGATTCCCCATACATCAAAGACCTCGACTTCAAGCATCACATTTAATGGCATCTCATCCTTCCTTGACAAATTTCCCACTCTTTGGCAACGATCACACCTTAAAACAAACTGATGAGCATCTTTGAACAAGGTGGGCCAGAAAAAACCTGCTTGCAGAATACGAGCTGCCGTTTTCTCACCTCCATAGTGTCCACCATAAACCGTGGAATGGAAGTCTCGTAATATCCCCTCCGTCTCACAGAACGGGATACATCTCCTGATGATCTGGTCAGCTCCCTGTCTAAACAAATATGGTTCATCCCACATATACCACTTCACCTCATGCAGAAACTTCTTCTTTTGCGCGGATGTCAAATTGGGAGGCATTATATTGCTGACAAGATAGTTTACAATATCTGCAAACCATGGTTCTTCCTCCTGAATTGCAAACAACTGCTCATCCGGAAAAGATTCATTGATTAACGTCCTATCTTGTGAAGTAGAATCGGGATTCTCCAACCTAGAGAGATGGTCAGCTACTTGATTCTCGGTACCTTTTCTATCTTTGATCTCTAACTCAAATTCCTGAAGTAAAAGCACCCAACGAATGAGTCTCGGCTTCGAATCCTTCTTAGAAACCAGATAGCGAATAGCTGCATGATCAGTGAATACTGTCACTTTCGTACCAAGCAGATAAGATCGAAATTTCTCAAAGCCAAAGACTATAGCCAAAAGCTCCTTCTCAGTAGTGGTGTAGTTCAATTGGGCCCCATTTAAAGTCTTACTTGCATAGTAGACCACATGGAAGAGATTTTTCTTGCACTATCCCAGAACTGCACCTACCGTATAGTCACTCGCATCACACATCATCTCAAACGGTTCTGTCCAATCTGGTGCTGTAATAACTGGTGCCGTGATCAAACTCTCCTTGAGAGTCTCGAATGCTGCCAAACATTCATCATCAAATTTGAAAGGCACATCTTTCTCAAGTAAATTGCACAATGGCTTAAATATCTTTGAAAAGTCCTTGATGAATCGTCGATAAAAACCCGCATGACCGAGAAAACTACGGATTCCTTTCACTGAATTAGGTGGGGGAAGATTTTGAATGACTCCCACCTTGGCCTTGTCCACCTCCAGACCTTTGCTAGAGACCTTATGTCCAAGGATAATGCCTTCACGCACCATAAAATGACATTTCTCCCAATTAAGCACCAAATTAGTTTCCACGCATCTTTTGAGTACGGCGCGCAGATTATTCAAGCATTCATCATATGAGTGTCCAAAGACGGAGAAGTCATCCATGAACACTTCGACGTTATTTCCAATCATGTCAGAGAATATAGCCATCATACATCTCTGAAAGGTGGCCGGGGCGCCACATAACCCAAACGAAACTCTACGAAAAGCAAATATGCCAAATGGACAAGTGAAAGTAGTCTTTTCCTGATCCTCTGGTGCAATACAAATCTGATTATACCCGGAATACCCATCCAGAAGACAAAAATACTCATGTCCCACCAATCTGTCAAGCATTTGATCAATAAAAGGAAGAGGGAAGTGATCCTTTCTTGTGGCTTTGTTCAATTTTCTATAATCCATGCATACTCTCCATCCTGTAACTGTTCGAGTAGGGATGAGCTCATTCTTTTCATTTGCGACCACAGTGATACCTCCCTTCTTAGGAACACATTGTACAGGGCTCACCCACGAGTTGTCAGAAATAGGATAAATGATGTCTGCATCTAGCCATTTCAGAATTTCTTTCTTCACCACCTCCTTCATGATTGGGTTCAGTCTTCGCTGCTGTTCCACAGTTGGCTTACTACCCTCTTCTAACAGAATTTTATGCATACAATATGAGGGACTTATCCCCTTGATGTCTGCTATAGTCCATCCTATAGCCGATTTGAATTCTCTCAAAATCCTTAAGAGCTTATCTTCCTCACTACCTGAAAGGTCAGCTAAAATAATAACAGGTAACGTAGATGAATCACCTAAAAAGGCGTACCTCAAGTGTTCAGGTAAAGGTTTGAGCTCTAAGGTAGGCGCTTCTTCTATTGATGGTTTGAGCTTCCCTTCAGCGTTCTTGAGGTCAGAAGTACCAAGAGATTCAAATGGTATATCTAGCTTTCGCTTCCAGGGAGAAGCGTTCAGATATTGTAATTGCTCGTTGCTATCTTCATCATCACTGTCAAATTCCCCCACTAAGGCCTTTTCCAATGCATCAGACATTAGCATGTGATCGAGTTCCAAAGTAACCGCAGAATCAATCACATCCACTTTTAAGCACTCCTCATCTTCTGTAGGGAATTTCATTGCCTTGAATACGTTGACGGTCACATCCTGATCTTGGACCCGCATAGTAAGTTCCCCTTTTTGCACATCTATCAAGGTACGGCCAGTAGCCAAGAAAGGCCTCCCCAAGATTATGGGAATCTTCTTATCTTCCTCAAAATCCAGAATAACAAAATCTGCAGGAAAGAAGAGCCTATCCACCTTGACGAGCACATCCTCAACTATGCCCCTTGGGTAAGTAATGGAACGGTCCGCCAATTGTAGCGACATGTATGTGGGTTTTGGATCAGGTAGGTCCAGCTTTTTAAAGATTGATAACGGCATCAGATTAATGCTTGCTCCCAAATCACAAAGGCACTTGTCAAAAGTTAGATTGCCAATGGTGCAAGGAATGGTGAAGCTTCCTGGATCTTTCAATTTTGGTGGTAACTTTTGTTGCAGAACCGCGCTGCATTCTTCCGTGAGAGCAACGGTTTCAAGGTCATCCAGTTTCACCTTCCTTGAAAGAATAGTCTTCATAAACTTCGCATAACTAGGCATTTGTTCCAGAGCCTCAGCGAAAGGTATATTGATGTGAAGTTTCTTGAACACCTCCAGAAACTTCCCGAACTGTCTATCCAGCTTTTATTGCTGCAATCTCTTAGGAAAAGGTGGTGGAGGATAGAGCTGTTTCTCCCCTGTATTAGCCTCAGGCAGAGTGTGTTCAACAGTAGTCTTTCTTGGTTCCGCCGCTTTCTCCCTTTGCTTAGATTCTTTATCTCGAACTTCAGCTTCGACTTCTTTTGCCTTTTCAGCATCAGCTACTTTTCCAGACCTTAAGGTAATAGCCTTGACTTGCTCTTTAGCTTCCTTCCTGCCTGGTACTTCCGTGTCACTGGGAAGAGTGCCAGGTTGATGATTGAGCACTGCATTGGCTAATTGACCGATTTGATTTTCCAAGGTCTTGATAGAAACCGCCTGACTCTTGCACAACAGCTTAAGTTCCTCAAAATCAGCACTAGTAGGTGCAGCTGCACTTCCCTATTGAGGATATGATTGTCTTGTAGCATACTGCTGTGGTTGCTGGAATCCAGGTGGGTTAAACTGTTTACTCACTCCTTGCTGATATGGTGGCTGAATAGCATTCTGATTATTTCCCCAGCTGAAATTTGGATGATTTCTGTTGTTAGGATGATAGGTCGCTGGCACAGGCTGCTGTTATCGCTGATAATTATTCACATACTGAACAGATTCGTTGACAAGAGAACACTGATCCGTAGCATGAGAACCTGCACAAAGCTCACAAACCATAGCAATTTGATTAACTCCATACGTAGCCAAAGAATCAACCTTCATTGATAGCGCTTGGAGCTGGGCTGCAATAGCGGTGGCTGCATCAACTTCCAGAATACCTGCTACCTTGCCTGATGTCATCCTCTGAGTTGGGTTTTGATGCTCATTTGCAGCCATCGTCTCAATAAGATTGTACGCCTCAGTATAGCTTTTAGCCCATAAGGCGCCTCCCGCTGCTGCATCGAGCATGGGCCGAGATTGAGCCCCCAAACCATTATAAAAACCAGTGATTACCATCCAATCCGGCATTCCATGATGTGGACATTTTCTCAACATTTCCTTGTAGCGTTCCCAAGCCTCGCACATAGATTCTGTAGGTTGCTGCACAAACTGAGTAAGAGCACTCCTCATAGCAGCAGTCTTTGCCATTGGATAAAACTTTACCAGAAACTTTTGCGCAAGATCTTGCCACGTAGTGATTGACCCAGCTGGTTCAGAATGTAACCAGTCTTTAGCCTTATCCCTCAGTGAGAATGGGAAAAGCCTCAACTTGATAGCCTCATCAGTCACGCCATTATACTTAAAAGTGCTGCAGATCTCGACAAAATTCCTTATGTGCATGTTGGGGTCTTCAGTTGCCGCTCCTCCAAAAGAAACAGAATTCTGCACCATCTGAATAGTGCCCGGCTTGATTTTAAAGGTGTTAGCTTGAATAGCCGGATGAAGGATGCTTGACTGAATGTCATCAATTTTAGGCCGAGAAAAATCCATAAGAGCTGGATCAGCTTGAACAATATGATCTCCCATATTTACTGGTTCTTTCTGCTCAGTTCCTGAATCCGAATCTTCAAAATCTAACTTCTCCGGTGTATCAAGAACTTCGTCTTTCTCCTCAGCTGTATCTAAGGTCCTCTTGCGAGCACGAGAACGAGTTTGCATAAACGCACTAAAATACCTGGAACACAACCGAAAAGAGTAATTAACTACTACGTCCTAATCACTGAGTCCTAATGACCAATGATGGTAAGTACATAAACTAAACAAATACGCCGAGTCCCCGGCAGTGGCGCCAAAAACTTGTTAGGTCGAAATCACGCACTAATATTCACGCAAGTATACGCGTTCGCAAGTAATATAGAATACTTTCTAGTTCGTTCCCTCAGAGACTCAGACTAAGTTATTGTCTAATTTAACTCACTCACGAATGTATGATTACTTCTCAATGTTAAGATAATAACACTTAAAATTGTTGATTAAATATTAACTATAATTAACTACTTAATTAACCACTTAACTAACACTGCAATTTATCAATAATAAAACACTCATGAGATCACAACTTCATTATTACTTCCTTCTTTAGCCATAGTTATTACCCTTAGCATGTGACAGTGATGATATTAATCGAATAACACAAAACTGATAAAAGCCAACTTTCATTGTACTAATACCATTCTACCAAACATCCACAATTAAGATAGAAATTGAATAGTCATCAATTATGTTGAGTTCCTATATGTCTACAGAAATTGACAACACAACGATTTAAGCACAAGTTACTCCTTTTGATTACATAGGGCAAATAAAACTGTTAGAGTTACCCACTAATCATGCACAACGTACATGAACCTATGCTAGCATGGCAAGTTCTAAACCTCAAGATCCACTGTCGCTTCACAAGAGATTAACACCCTATCTTATATGTTCGCGACGCACATAAGACGAATACGCACAACCAATACTAGATATCATGCAATCATCACACACTAAAGTATTAAACAATTAACTAAAGAATTCCATAATAAATCCATTGCAACCCCATGATCACGATTAGCCCATAATAGAACTTATCGCCATCATGGGTTCATATGAAATCATGATAAACGAACACAAGAAAATAACAACTAAACTAATTATATTAAAACAGAGTACGTCACAAAAGTAAATAAGTCAAAGCAAGAAAACTAGCATCCAACGTTACAACGAAACAAGAATCACAAGAATATATGCTTCCTCTTCGTTGCTGTGTGCTAAATCGGTCTTCTTCCTTATCTCCTTCGCTTCTTGCAAAACACAATCTAAAACATAATCCCCTCTTAATACCCTGTGAAAAACGTCTCAAATCTACTTATATAATAGTCCCATAAAACTCAGATTACATAGAAGTTGGAAGCCAAACAGAAGTAGAAGTCTAAAATAATATATTATTTTCCCCGACCCTGCGCGGCCGCTCAGCATTTCTGCGCGGGCGCGCAAGGCTGCTGCGCGGCCGCTCAGCATAGCTGCGCGGGCGCGCAGGACCCTACTGGAAAATTTCCAGGTTTGCTCCGTTTCTTCGCCGTAATCTGCCCGTTCTTTTCCTCTCGCAATGGTGAACACATGCCAAGGCTTATTCTTGATGATTCCTCCTCCGAAATGCAACTAATACCCTGAAATGCATAAACACTAGAAAAACACATCAAATACACAAAATACTTGATTTCAAGACACCAATTTAAGCCATTTTAAGACGTTCTAAGTGATATAAAATGCCACTTATCAATAATGCCCATACCTTGTTCTGAAAGCTGTCTTTAGTATATCTTCTGGTTTGATCTTCAGTTGATGATATCCCGATCTTAAATCGATCTTGGAGAAATACTTGGCTCCCTTCAATTGGTCAAACAAATCATCAATTCTGGGTAACGGATACTTATTCTTGATTGTCGACTTGTTCAGCTCCCTATAGTCGATGCACAGTCTCATGCTTCCATCTTTCTTCTTGACAAATAATACCGGTGCACCCCACGGGGATACGCTGGGTTTGATTACTCCTTTCTCTAAAAATTCCTGCAATTGATTTGCTAGCTCTTTCATCTCAATAGGCGCCATTCTGTACGGGGCCTTGGATACTGGTTCGGTTCCAGGTGCTAAGTCGATTGCAAATTCAATTTCTCTATCTGGAGGAAGTCCTGGCAACTCGTCGGGAAATACGTCTGGAAATTCCTTCACTACTGGAATATCTTCAAGTTTTGCTGGCTCCTGACTTCTGTCGATCACATATGCTACGAAATGCTCACATCCTTGTCGTAGTAACTTCTTGGCTTGAATCATCGTTAAGAACTTCTTTACTTGCTTCTGTCCCTTGAACGTTACTATTCTTTCGTCTGGCGTTTTCACCATTACTTTCTTATTTCGACAATCTATCTGAGCATCATGCTTAGATAACCAATCCATCCCTAATATAACGTCAAATTCTCCTAACTTAAACGGTATCAAATCTACACAAAACTTACTACCAGAAATCTCAATCTCACAATTCCCACAAACTTGGTTAACAGTTACACGTTCTTGATTTGCTAATTCCACAGTCATTATTTCATTTAAATACCCAACTGGACAATTTAACTTACTAACAAAATCTTATGAAACAAACGATCGAGTTGCTCCCGAATCTATTAACACTTTGGCACATAAAGAATTCACATTAAGCGTACCTGCCACGACATCCGCATCCTGGATCGCATCCTTCACCGACATGTCAAAAACTCTAGCCCTCGAAGTCTCATTCACTGTTGGGGTAGATCCCATAATCCTTAATGCATTACTGACTGGGGCTGGTGTCTTGCAATCCCTGGCCATATGTCCTGGCTTCCCACATTTAAAGCATGTAAATCCAATGACTGGAACCTTCACTGCTGAATTCCGGATAGGCTGATCCTTATTTGCTGGCTCTCTTGCTGGCTGATTTCGGTACTCCCTCGAGTAGTGCCCTTTCTGGTTGCATTTAAAACATACCACATTCAACTTGTTACAAACTCCTCCATGCTTCTTTCCACATACTTGACAATCTGGAAAAGTTAATCTCAACTGATTCGGCTGATTCACATTAGCTGGACGATTGCCCTGGCCTCCGTCTCCTGCATTTTGTCTCCTGAAATTAAAATTTCTCCCCGACTGAAACTTGCCCTTCTTAAAATTTGGAAACTTCCCTGTTTGTGACTGACCCTCACTTCCCTCAACTTTCCTTTTCTTGCTTTCCTTTTCTTTCTGGAACATCTCACTCTCTGTCTCTGCGATCATAGCTTTCTGTACAACCCCGGCATAGGTATCCAATTCAAAAATAGCTACCTTCCCTCTGATCCATGGCTTCAAGCCTTGCTGGAATCTCTTAGCTTTCTTTCTATCAGTATCAACATACGACAGCACATACCTTGACAATTCCTCAAACTTCCCCTCATAATCTGTTACCGACATGTTCCCTTGCTTTAATTCTAAAAACTTCAGCTCCATTTAATCCTGAACAAACTGAGGAAAATACTTTTCTAAAAACAATTCCTTAAACCTTTCCCAAGTAATAACATATGTGCTTTCCAATGTCTTCACCATCTCCCACCAATAGGTGGCCTCGTTCTTCAGATAGTAACTTGCAAATTCAACCTTCCGCTCCTCTTTCACTTTTACCAAGGCAAATGCCTTCTCTATTTCCTTTAACCACACATTTGCTTCAATTGGTTCTAAGGAACCCTTGAATTCTTGTGGGTTTACCGCCTGAAAAGTTTTGAAAGTTACCTGGGGATTGGTCTGTCTCTGCTGTTGTTGTGCCAGGTGAACTGTTTGTTGGGCCAAGATTTGAAGAATCTGGGCTATTGCTGGGTCCATGGGTCCTGGGTTCACATTCTAGTTTGTATCATCTTGGTTGTTATTGTTGTTGTTGTTGGTTTCTTCATTCTGGGTGTTGGTGCGGGTATTTCTTCTGGGAGGCATTTTCTGTAAAGAATCAATAAAATTATTTAGCTTTTGAATCAAATCTTTGTATAAAAGAAAAGTTTTGTAAAACAGGAATATCTCTTTTTGAAAACAGTTGTAACTAAGTAAATTGCATGCTTCTTTACAGAATATAAACAGTTATGGAAAACAGGGTACATGGTATCACAAGGTATACTGGTGCAATAAATAAGGTAAAGTAAAACAGGTGCGATAAAGTAAATGACAGTGTTGGAAAAGAAAAGGTACTAATATATAGATCAAAAGTTTTAGGTAGTACAAGCGTAAAGATGCTTCGAAAGTAAAAGCAAAAAGGGTACAATAACCTACTCACTAGTCAGCATCGCTAGTCTATAAATACAACTCAAAAGTCTACTGATACACACTACACACTACTATACATACTACATAATCATAACAACACTGCTCAGCATCTCCATCTCGGAATCTCTAACTCATGGCAAATCTGGACCTCCTATCTCCTCAAGCTCCTCTGGAACCCACTTAGCCCACTCCACTAGGAAATCAGGGGTGATGTCCTCATGTGTAGCCTCAACAATCCTCACAGCAGCTGCTCTACGAAACGCCTGGAGCCTCTCCCTAAGTCGCCTCTCACCACTCCCCATCTCTCTGGTACGCATGATATGCAATAACTCCTGGATCTGACCCTGTAGGAATCGCTGCTCCACAAGGCAAGCCTCAAACTGATGATATGGGACAGGATAAGAAGAGAACTGGAAAGGTACTCCTGTGACTGAATGACTAGTAAAGCCTGAATCAGCAGGTGGCGGTCCTCTAACAGGTGGCCCCATGCCTGGAGGTGGAATAGCCTGCAATGGTACGGGCTGCAACACCGATGGAGGTAGAATAGCCAATGCTGGTGAAATAACAGGACGTGGATCCGATGCTGGTGTTCCAACTGAAGGCTCTGAGTGATCAGCTGATACGGGAATAAAAGAGTCGGCCATCTCTGCTATCTGAAATCATATAGTAATATAAGAATCTCGTACCACGACGCAAACTATACTAATACCCGTTATACCATAACACTCAACCTCTCAACGTTCTATCATCCTATACCTTACTTCTAATCATATCCCTCTACCCATTCCCGTCAACGTAGGCTTGTGTCAGTGACTTATAACCTGTAGCTCTGATACCAAACCTGTGGCGCCCTACAAACCCGGGTCAGAAGTTTGGGGTCCACACACACACCTTATTTATAACCTGCTTATAACAATAATAAAGATAATAATAATATATGCAGTGACCCTACTTACCAACCACCACGGACCGCAACAGGTTAAAGTATGCACACAAGCCACACACACTAATATATTACAAACCGTTCAAATCCCAACTATTTCAAACTCAAACTGAGTATTAAACATTATTACAAACTTTTACAAACTTAAATTATCCCAAAAGAAGCCTACTAGCTCAGCTTTCTCAACCTGAACCCCTAGCTCTCGCGCTGGACTGGGGATCCTCGCTACCAACTTGTTCCTTTTTAACTGGAAAGAATATAAACAACATCGCATAAATGAGCTAACTAGCTCAGCAAGTCACAATGACAAAACTGAGAATAATGATCATCAGGTGAATATGATTATGATATCAAGTGAACAATGGATTATGATTTAGAATTGGATATTATACTTTTAATTTAAAAACCAAGGTTAGGCTGCTGATCAGTCACGCACTAACCCCGAGCAAGGCACACAGCATTGCTCTAACTACTGGATCCAAGGCACACATTGGCCTAACTTGACCATTATATGGTCTGACCACGAATCTGGTCCACAATTTTATAAAAACAATCCAATTCTAACATAATAATAGAATATGCAATAATAAACAATAACCGAAATCATTAACAACAATAAATGTTTAACAATGAAAGGGTTTCAATCCTTGTAAGGATCAATAAGGCAATTTAAAAGCTTGGATGCTGGGTAATGAAAGAATTGGATAACAAAGGAATCAATATTTCAGGGTTTCAAAGATTTGGGCTTTCAAAGCATAGGATAAAATGATTGAATGTACGAGTAATTCAGTTCAGTGTTTGGGATTTTGTTTACATGTATTTGTAGAGTAATATCGTATACTTGAGATTTGTGTTTAGGTATACAACAATCAATGGTCTAGAAAGAATAAGGTTTATGGCTCAAGAACAATAACTAGAATCAGGGTTTATGTTTCAGTGCTTCAAAGCACTTGCAATATCAACAAGACTATCACGTATTACAATATTTCGAGAAAGTTCGGAATACTTGCCTGATATTAGCTTACTACACTGCACTCGCTTCCAATCACAACCGTCTTACTCCTTAACTCTCTGTTTCCCTTTCCTACGTCTTTCCTCTTCTGCTCACATATCATAAGCATCTATCAATAATTTACTCATGGAATTCTATTCAACACATACTTCTATCTACCCTTCGTTTTACCCAAATCCGATTAACGGATTGAAAGTTATGCAATAATCAAGTAAACACTGAATATATAGACTGATAGTCAATTAACAAGTCACATATAGCACATAATACATAACGTAATCAATGATATATTATTTATAAAGAAGTCTCGGGTCATAAATAGGCTTTCTGGTATTTAAAATAATTTTTAAAATATTTTTCGGAATTAAAACGGGTCGTTGGATCAATTTCGGGTTAATAAACAGGGTTCGGTTGGCCAATTCTGGCTCCGAAATAATTTTAGAATAATTATCGAGCCTTGGAAATAATTTAGAATAATATTTTAAAGCTCGAAACTATTTTTCAGAATTTTTTTAAATCATTTTTAAATAATTAAATCTAATTAAATAATTATTTAAAATCAATTAATAATTAATTAAATTAATTAATCAATTAATTTTCGAATTAATTGACCAATTAATCAATTAGAAATTAACTGAAATTAATTAACAAATTAATTTAGATTTATTTGTGAATTAAAAATAATTTTCAGAATTAAAATAATAATTTTTAGAATTTTCAGAAATTAAAAACGAATTTTTATAATACAAATAAATAGGAAATATGATTTTTAAATATTTTTAAAACAGAAATCCAATTTTTACAAAGTCTGGAAACTACAGGGACCAAACTGCATCATTTTCAAAACTATAGGTACTAAACTGTAATTTTCCAGGGGGTCGCCGGAAAACAGTCAGGGATGGCCGGAGAACACGTTCCAGGGATGCTTAGGCCACCATCACCTCCAGATCACATCTACACAACACCAGGAACACAACCATGCAATCAATTCATCCTAACAATCCCTGAGTTGGCCGGAATTTGGCCGTGAAATTTTCCAGTTTCCGGCGAACATCGGAAAACTTCAAAACACAACTCCCTTCTCTACAGACCTCGTTGGTTCATAAAACTTATACGACTAGATTACAAATTTCACAGAGAACACAACCCACTATAACACAACATCAATCTATCACAGAATAAGAAACCCCCAAATTTCAATTAAGAACATTCATACGGGTTATAAACCCTAATTTTAAAATTCGAAAATCAAACTCAAATTTGAACATGTTATTGAACTCCAAATCAGACGTATGACATATGAAAATCATCAGGAAAACAAGCTCTACAACATGCAATCATCAAATCATACAAACAATCATCCGAACAAAAATTCATATTTTTAATTAAATAAATTCGAAAATAAATAAATTTTTAGAAAAATAACCTTGATTTCTGCAGGTGTATGGATTACAGAATCTGGTAGAGCTCTTCAAGACCTTCAGATTGGTTACTCGAGCTTTCCAAACCGAATTCAATAACACCTCCAAATGCTTGTTTGATTCTTAGAACAGTTTTAGGAAATTAGGGTTTTTCTCTGAAAATTATATAATTATCTGTCTGCAAATGATTTTGATACGAAATAAAATACGGTAAAAGACTATTTATAATTACAGAAAATTAGTATCCCGTTGGATCATTCCGGATATAAAACGGTACGTTTATTTGTAAAAACTGATCCAAACGATATCGGTTTTCGGGATAATTATCCAAATCACTACAATTTGTACTGCGGTCTTGGACTCAGCGCCTGGTTACACGTATTACGAAGTGATAATTGTGATAGGTTAATAAAAAGCTCCCGTTTATCGAAAATACGGGTTTTATTGATTTACCGAAACGAATATTGTATCAAAAATGTTACGCCGGGACCCGCGCAGGACAAACCGTATACCGGATCGAAAAAGTCGAAACATGAAATATGCTCGGAATATTACAATTAGGTTAGGAAGGAGTTCTCGAAAGAGTTTCGGGTTCCAAAAACGTAACAACGGTTGACGTCGGTTGGTTCCCGTTTTTATAAAATAGATTTTAATTACCCGGAAAAAGATTTTAGAAATTTCATATGATTCTTATAAATCCATAAACCAACATAAAAATAATTAGGAAGATATGACAATTATCTATATTTTATTTTGGACATATAAAAATTAAAATACTCAATTAATATTATTTTTTTTTTGAATATTCAAGTACAGATAACACTTAACAATTAACTCACAGAATAGATACTGAACACACATAATAATTATATAATAGCAAAAATAATTACATGATATATCTCGGATATTACACTACTCAAGTTGTTCAGAATGAAGAACATCAAGTTACAGAAGAAACAACAAATTCTGATCAAGTTGATTTGGAAAAGATGACAATTGCTGATAAGAAGAAGCTGTTATGGAAGAAAGCTACTCCAGTTGAACCAAAATCCAATCTTATGATGAATCAACTCGCAACATTTGGGTTGAGATCCAAGCAACCTAGAGATAGAACTGGATTAGCTTCTGATGAAGAGAAGATACAAACATGAGTAGAAGTTACTCTAAGAGATCCTTTCATGTTGACAGACAAACCATATGAACAAATCAAACAAAAGCACCTTGACAAAGTGTTGTCTGCTCAAATTGTGATAGATGCTTATGATAAGGATAATCTAAAGGACAAATTGATTTTATTTCTCAATGATGGACTAACTTACAGACTAACTGATATTGATGTGCTAAAGAAGTCTGTCAGAGAGCTTCAACATATTCACTATCTTCTGGAAGTAAAATCTGATGTTACAAGAAGATGGTCAGAATACATTTTGAAGGCTATAAGAGATCTACTTAGAATCTCTGGTACAAATACTTCTCAGTATATACCAATGACTGCTGAAGGTGATGGAAGAGAAATTCCTATGCTGAAGAACTCTGCTAAAGTGGAAGTTATTCTGAAAGGAAGATGCTTATGTTATAATGAAAACTCTTCACATCCTAGAGTTATCAGACTTAGTGATGGACTTGAAAGAACATCAATTCAAGCTCTCAGAACAGCCATTTATCAAATTGGTGATAGTAAAGATGAAGAACTGATGCAGGTCAAAGCATAGTTAGTTGAAGTTCTGAGAAAAGCTGAAGATAAGCTGGTAAAAGATTTTGTTAAGAATCATTATGGATTCAGATTGATCCAGTGATGTTGGTAAAGCTACAAGGACTGTAAGTTGTAATTAATAGTCTTATTAAACTCTCATTACATTTAAACTTAAATGTTTTTGACATCATCAAATCTATTAACTTGTATATTTTGCATAATTTACAAGTTGGGGGAGATTGTTAGATATATTTGAGATGCCATGTCTAATATGTTTCATGTTTAGTTTTCAGATCTTAATAAACAGGAAATATCAGTACTTACTGGAATCAGTACTTACTGGAAGTCAGAACTTAAGGATATCAGAACTTAGATTATCAGAAGATAAATATCAGAAGATAAATATCAGAAGATAGATATCAGAACTTAAGTACGGGAGGACTTACAGTTAAGGAAGGAAGCTGATTTACAGGAAAGAAGATCGAGACTAATACAAAAGAAGATATGCATGGAAAGAGTTA
This sequence comes from Apium graveolens, assembly GCF_009905375.1. Taxonomy (NCBI): domain Eukaryota; kingdom Viridiplantae; phylum Streptophyta; class Magnoliopsida; order Apiales; family Apiaceae; genus Apium; species Apium graveolens. The sequence goes on from NC_133652.1 coordinate 48,234,916, forward strand.
GAAGATAAGAAGACTTGTATAAGAAATCTGATTGATATATTTTAGGAGACATAATTATATTCCATATCAATTAGAAGTTATCTTGTAACTGTGTACTATATAAACACAGATGTAATAACCCCAATTTTTGGAATTTTTGAAACACGGATGAATAGTAACTTTTGCTGATGATGCTGATTAAGGAAAATTATCAGACCACGCTATATAGGAGTACTGTTATGGAAATTCTAAGATCGTATTAGTATTCCATAAAGTAAATAAGTGTATGTAAAGATCGTCAGAATCCAAATTCGAACACTTTGATTTTTCCCGAAAATCCACCAGATACCGAAAGAATTGAATATAAGGTAACATGATTAAAAGGATTTAATTCAAGGATTATAAGAGAGGATCATAAAAGGAATATAAAATATTGAGAAAAGTTTAGGGGAACCCAAGTAATAAGATCCCGGGTATGATCCCTCAAACAATAAACGAGAACGAAAGTTAAGCGAACCGTATAACAGATCAGCGGTCATTAGCCAAGTAATTAGGGGTTAATCAAAGAGGTTAATGGATGATGATGTCATCACACCAACAAGAGGAAGACAAGTGTAACAAGATGACATAAGCAGATGACATAAGCATGACCAAAAAGGGAAGGAAGTGTTGGTTGATTATAAACCACCCAAAATTTACCATGGTTAAAAGGTTAATTAATCAAAACAAAAACAAAACAACCAATCCAAGGCAAAACAAATCACAAAACACAAATTAGAAGTTAACTTTTGCTTTCCAAGAACAAAAGCTCTCGGCCAAAACCAGAGCAGCAACTTCAAACTACCATATCTCCTTCAATACTCACTCAAATAGTATGTTCTATAGCTCTTTGGAAAGTTATTGAGATGGCCTACAACTCTTGTTCACAAGTCTCGTCCAAATAAGCATGGTAAGACCCTTGTTTTGACAGTTCTTTCAATCTGACTTTTAGAAACTTCAAAACCTAACTTTGTGTTCTTGATTTCTTTGGAAAGATCAAGCTTGTAGGAGGCTAGATTAAGGCTCCCTAAGGCTTCCTAGCAACTTAACACCTACCAAGGAAGGTATCAACTTCAAACCCTAGCTTTGATTTTATGATTCCATTAAGTTTTATTGAAGCATTGTTAGTATTTAGGCTTGATCTTTGATTATAAGTAGTTTTGGTGGATTTGTATTGGTTTTGAATATTGGGTCTTTGATTGGTTGGATAAATTGGTAAAATTTGGAGTTGGGGACTGAGTTTGTAGTATGATGGTTGAATATTGTTGTATTGGTGGTTATTGATAAGTGGCATTTTATACCACTTAGAACGTCTTAAAATGGCTTAAATTGGTGTCTTGAAATCAAGTATTTTGTGTATTTGATGCGTTTTTCTAGTGTTTATGCATTTCAGGGTATTAGTTGCATTTCGGAGGAGGAATCATCAAGAATAAGCCTTGGCATGTGTTCACCATTGCGAGAGGAAAAGAACGGGCAGATTACGGCGAAGAAACGGAGCAAACCTGGAATTTTTCCAGTAGGGTCCTGCGCGCCCGCGCAGCAATGCAGAGCGGCCGCGCAGCAGCCTTGCGCGCCCGCGCAGAAATGCTGAGCGGCCGCGCAGGGTTGGGGAAAAAGCTGAATTATTTTAGACTTCTACTTCTGTTTGGCTTCCAACTTCTATGTAATCTGAGTTTTATGGGACTATTATATAAGTAGATTTGAGACGTTTTCATAGAGAATATGAAAGAGATTATGTTTTAGATTGTGTTTTGCGCAAGAAGCGAAGGAGATAAGGAAGAAGACCGATTTAGCACACCGCAACGAAGAGGAAGCATATATTCTTGTGATTCTTGTTTCGTTGTAACGTTGGATGCTAGTTTTCTTGGGCAGATTACGGCGAAGAAACGGAGCAAACCTGGAATTTTTCCAGTAGGGTCCTGCGCGCCCGCGCAGCAATGCTGAGCGGCCGCGCAGCAGCCTTGCGCGCCCGCGCAGAAATGCTGAGCGGCCGCGCAGGGTCGGGGAAAAAGCTGAATTATTTTAGACTTCTACTTCTGTTTGGCTTCCAACTTCTATGTAATCTGAGTTTTATGGGATTATTATATAAGTAGATTTGAGACGTTTTCATAGAGAATATGAAAGAGATTATGTTTTAGATTGTGTTTTGCGCAAGAAGCGAAGGAGATAAGGAAGAAGACCGATTTAGCACACCGCAACGAAGAGGAAGCATATATTCTTGTGATTCTTGTTTCGTTGTAACGTTGGATGCTAGTTTTCTTGCTTTAACTTATTTACTCTTGTGACGTGCTCTGTTTTAATATAATTAGTTTAGTTATTATTTTCTTGTGTCGTTTATCATGATTTCATATGAACCCATGATGGCGATAAGTTCTATTATGGGCTAATCGTGATCATGGGGTTGCAACGGATTTATTATGGAATTCTTTAGTTAATTGTTTAATACTTTAGTGTGTGATGATTGCATGATATCTACTATTGGTTGTGCGTATTCGTCTTATGTGCGTCGCGAACATATAAGATAGGGTGTTAATCTCTTGTGAAGCGACGGTGGATCTTGAGATTTAGAACTTGCCATGCTAGCATAGGTTCATGTACGTTGTGCATGATTAGTGGGTAACTCTAACAGTTTTATTTGCCTTATGTAATCAAAAGGAATAACTTGTGCTTAAATCGTTGTGTTGTCAATTTCTGTAGACATATAGGAACTCAACATAATTGATGACTATTCAACTTCTATCTTAATTGTGGATGCTTGGTAGAATGGTATTAGTACAATGAAAGTTGGCTTTTATCAGTTTCGTGTTATTCGATTAATATCATCACTGTCACATGCTAAAGGTAATAATAATGGCTATAGAAGGAAGTAATAATGAAGTTGTGATCTCATGAGTGTTTTATTATTGATAAATTGAAGTGTTAGTTAAGTGGTTAATTAAGTAGTTAATTATAGTTAATATTTAATCAACAATTTTAAGTGTTATCTTAACATTGAGAAGTAATCATACATTGGTGAGTGAGTTTAATTAGACAATAACTTAGTCTGAGTCTCTGAGGGAACGAACTAGAAAGTATTCTATATTACTTGCGAACGCGTATACTTGCGTGAATATTAGTGCGTGATTACGCCCTAACAAGTTTTTGGCGCCGCTGCCGGGGACTCGGCGTATTTGTTTAGTTTATGTACTTACCATCATTGGTCATTAGGACTCAGTGATTAGGACGTAGTAGTTAATTACTCTTTTCGGTTGTGTTTCAGGTACTTTAGCAAGCGTTTATGCAAACTCGTTCTCGTGCTCGCAAGAGGACCTTAGATACAGCTGAGGAGAAAGACGAAGTTCTTGATACTCCGGAGAAGTTAGATTTTGAGGATTCGGATTCAGGAACTGAGCAGAAAGAACCAGTAAACATGGGAGATCGTATTATTCAAGCTGATCCAGCTCTTATGGATTTTTCTCGGCCTAAAATTGATGACATTCAGTCAAGCATCCTTCATCCGGCTATTCAAGCTAACACCTTTGAAATCAAGCCGGGCACTATTCAGATGGTGCAGAATTCTGTTTCTTTTGGAGGAGCGGCAACTGAAGACCCCAACATGCACATAAGGAATTTTGTCGAGATCTGCAGCACTTTTAAGTATAATGGCGTGACTGATGAGGCTATCAAGTTGAGGCTTTTCCCATTCTCACTGAGGGATAAGGCTAAAGACTGGTTACATTCTGAACCAGCTGGGTCCATCATTACGTGGCAAGATCTTGCGCAAAAGTTTCTGGTGAAGTTTTATCCAATGGCAAAGACTGCTGCTATGAGGAGTGCTCTTACTCAGTTTGCGCAGCAACCTACAGAATCTATGTGCGAGGCTTGGGAACGCTACAAGGAAATGTTGAGAAAATGTCCACATCATGGAATGCCGGATTGGATGGTAATCACTGGTTTTTATAATGGTTTGGGGGCCCAATCTCGGCCCATGCTCGATGCAGCAGCTGGAGGCGCCTTATGGGCTAAAAGCTATACTGAGGCGTATAATCTTATCGAGACGATGGCTGCAAATGAGCATCAAAACCCAACTCAGAGGATGACGTCAGGCAAGGTAGCAGGTATTCTGGAAGTTGATGCAGCCACCGCTATTGCAGCCCAGCTCCAAGCGCTATCAATGAAGGTTGATTCTTTGGCTACGTATGGAGTTAATCAAATAGCTATGGTTTGTGAGCTTTGTGCAGGTTCTCATGCTACGGATCAGTGTTCTCTTGTCAACGAATCTGTTCAGTATGTGAATAATTATCAGCGACAATAGCAGCCTGTGCCAGCAACCTATCATCCAAACAACAGAAATCATCAAATTTCAGCTGGGGGAATAATCAGAATGATATTCTGCCACCATATCAGCAAGGAGTGAGTAAACAGTTTAACCCACCTGGATTCCAGCAACCACAGCAGTATGCTACAAGGCAATCATATCCTCAACAGGGAAGTGCAGCTGCACCTACTAGTGCTGATTTTGAGGAACTTAAGCTGTTGTGCAAGAGTCAGGCGGTTTCTATCAAGACCTTGGAAAATCAAATCGGTCAATTAGCCAATGCAGTGCTCAATCATCAACCTGGCACTCTTCCCAGTGACACAGAAGTACCAGGAAGGAAGGAAGCTAAAGAGCAAGTCAAGGCTATTACCTTAAGGTCTGGAAAAGTAGCTGATGCTGAAAAGGAAAAAGAAGTCGAAGCTGAAGTTAGAGATGAAAAATCTAAGCAAAAGGAGAAAGTGGCGGAACCAAGGAAGACTACTGTTGAACACACTCTGCCTGAGGCTAATACAGGGGAGAAACAGCTCTATCCTCCACCACCTTTTCCTAAGAGATTGCAGCAACAAAAGCTGGATAGACAGTTCGGGAAGTTTCTGGAGGTGTTCAAGAAACTTCACATCAATATACCTTTCGCTGAGGCTCTGGAACAAATACCTAGTTATGCGAAGTTTATGAAGACTATTCTTTCAAGGAAGGTGAAACTGGATGACCTTGAAACCGTTGCTCTCACGGAAGAATGCAGCGCTGTTCTGCAGCAAAAGTTACCACCAAAACTGAAAGATCCAGGAAGCTTCACCATTCCTTGCACCATTGGCAATCTAACTTTTGACAAGTGCCTTTGTGATTTGGGATCAAGCATTAATCTGATGCCCTTGTCGATCTTTAAAAAGCTGGATCTGCCTGATCCAAAACCCACATACATGTCGCTACAATTGGCGGACCGTTCCATTACTTACCCAAGGGGCATAGTTGAGGATGTGCTCGTCAAGGTGGATAAGCTCTTCTTTCCTGCAGATTTTGTTATTCTGGATTTTGAGGAAGATAAGAAGATTCCCATAATCTTGGGGAGGCCTTTCTTGGCTACTGGCCGTACCTTGATAGATGTGCAAAAAGGGGAACTTACTATGCGGGTCCAAGATCAGGATGTGACCTTCAACGTATTGAAGGCAATGAAATTCCCTACAGAAGATGAGGAGTGTTTAAAAGTGGATGTGATTGATTCCGCAGTTACTTCGGAACTCGATCACATGCTAATGTCTGATGCATTGGAAAAGGCCTTAGTGGGGGATTTTGACAGCGATGATGAAGATAGCAACGAGCAATTACAATATCTGAACGCTTCTCCATGGAAGCGAAAGCTCGACATACCATTTGAATCTCTTGATACTTCTGACCTTAAGAATGCTGAAGGGAAGCTCAAACCATCAATAGAGGAAGCACCTACCTTGGAGCTCAAACCATTACCTGAACACTTGAGGTATGCTTTTTTAGGTGATTCATCTACGTTAGCTGTTATTATTTCAGCTGACCTTTCAGGTAGTGAGGAAGACAAGCTCTTAAGGATTTTGAGAGAATTCAAATCGGCTATAGGATGGACCATAGCAGACATCAAGGGGATAAGTCCTTCATATTGTATGCATAAAATTCTGTTAGAGGAAGGTAGTAAGCCAACTGTGGAACAGCAGCGAAGACTGAACCCGATCATGAAGGAGGTGGTGAAGAAAGAAATTCTGAAATGGCTAGATGCAGGCATCATTTATCCTATTTCTGACAGCTCGTGGGTGAGCCCCGTGCAATGTGTACCTAAGAAAGGAGGTATCACTGTGGTCGCAAATGAAAAGAATGAGCTCATCCCTACTCGAACAGTTACAGGATGGAGAGTATGCATGGATTATAGAAAATTAAACAAAGCCACAAGGAAGGATCACTTCCCTCTCCCATTCATTGATCAAATGCTTGACAGATTGGCGGGACATGAGTATTTTTGTCTTCTGGATGGTTATTCCGGGTATAATCAGATTTGTATTGCACCAGAGGATCAGGAAAAGACTACCTTCACTTGTCCATTTGGCACATTTGCTTTTCGTAGAGTTTCGTTTGGGTTATGTGGCGCCCTGGCCACCTTTCAGAGATGTATGATGGCTATATTCTCTGACATGATTGGAAATAACGTCGAAGTGTTCATGGATGACTTCTCCGTCTTTGGACACTCATATGATGAATGTTTGAATAATCTGCGCGCCGTACTCAAAAGATGCGTGGAAACTAATTTGGTGCTTAATTGGGAGAAATGTCATTTTATGGTGCGTGAAGGCATTATCCTTGGGCATAAGGTCTCTAGCAAAGGTCTGGAGGTGGACAAGGCCAAGGTGGGAGTCATTGAAAATCTTCCCCCACCTAATTCGGTGAAAGGAATCCGTAGTTTTCTCGGTCATGCGGGTTTTTATCGGCGATTCATCAAGGACTTTTCAAAGATATCTAAGCCGTTGTGCAATTTACTTGAGAAAGATGTGCCTTTCAAATTTGATGATGAATGTTTGGCAGCATTCGAGACTCTCAAGAAGAGTTTGATCACGGCACCAGTTATTACAGCACCAGATTGGACAGAACCGTTTGAGATGATGTGTGATGCGAGTGACTATGCGGTAGGTGCAGTTCTGGGACAGCGCAAGAAAAATCTCTTCCATGTGGTCTACTATGCGAGTAAGACTTTAAATGGGGCCCAATTGAACTACACCACTACTGAGAAGGAGCTTTTGGCTATAGTCTTTGGCTTTGATAAATTTCAATCTTATCTGCTTGGTACGAAAGTAACAGTATTCACTGATCATGCAGCTATTCGCTATCTGGTTTCTAAGAAGGATTCGAAGCCGAGACTCATTCGTTGGGTGCTTTTACTTCAGGAATTTGAGTTAGAGATCAAAGATAGAAAAGGTACCGAGAATCAAGTAGCTGACCATCTCTCTAGGTTGGAGAATCCCGATTCTACTTCACAAGATAGGACGTTAATCAATGAATCTTTTCCGGATGAGCAGTTGTTTGCAATTCAGGAGGAAGAACCATGGTTTGCAGATATTGTAAACTATCTTGTCAGCAATATAATGCCGCTTAATTTGACATCCGCTCAAAAGAAGAAGTTTCTGCATGAGGTGAAGTGGTATATGTGGGATGAACCATATTTGTTTAAACAGGGAGCTGATCAGATCATCAGGAGATGTATCCCGTTCTGTGAGACGGAGGGGATATTACGAGACTGCCATTCCACGGTTTATGGTGGACACTATGGAGGTGAGAAGACGGCAGCTCGTATTCTGCAAGCAGGTTTTTTCTGGCCTACTTTGTTCAAGGATGCTCATCAGTTTGTTTTAAGGTGTGATCGTTGCCAAAGAGTGGGAAATTTGTCAAGGAAGGATGAGATGCCATTAAATGTGATGCTTGAAGTCGAGGTCTTTGATGTATGGGGAATAGATTTCATGGGGCCTTTTATCTCATCTTGCAATAATCAGTACATCTTGCTGGCAGTCGATTATGTCTCAAAATGGGTCGAAGTTAAAGCTTTACCGACAAATGATGCAAAGTTCGCTTCTATGATGCAGCGTTATAATGTGAATCATCGAGTAGCTACTGCCTATCATCCGCAAACAAATGGTCAAGCGGAAGTGTCTAACAGAGAGATAAAGCGCATTCCAGAGAAGGTTGTTTGTCCGTCAAGGAAGGATTGGTCTTTAAAGCTCGATGAAGCTGTTTGGGCTTACAGAACAGCATACAAAACTCCACTTGGGATGTCACCGTTTCAGTTGGTGTACGGTAAGGGATGTCATCTACCGGCGGAGCTTGAGCATAAGGCCTACTGGGCATTGAAGAAATTGAACCTGGATTTAGATGCAGCTGGTAAGAAAAGAATGCTTCAGCTTAATGAACTTGATGAATTTCGACTTCAAGCGTACAAGAATAACAAAATATATAAGGAAAAGGTGAAGAGGTGGCACGATAGGAAGCTACATCCTAAGTTATTTGTGCCAGGGCAACAAGTTCTGTTATTCAACTCTCGGCTCCGACTTTTTCCTGGGAAGTTGAAATCAAGGTGGTCTGGACCTTTTATTGTCAAAACTGTGTTTCTACATGGAGCGGTGGAAATTTTTGAGAATGATTCGGACCAAGCATTCAAGGTTAACGGTCAGCGGTTGAAGCACTGCTATGGGGACATGGCAAACCGAGAGGTGGTTAGTGCCATTTTGTTGACTACTTGAGAAAGGTACGGAACGTCAAGCTAATGACGAAAAAGAAAGCGTTGCGTGGGAGGCAACCCATGAATTGTTGTTACAGGATCCCTTAGAAGTTAATAACCTATCCAAAAACAAAAAAAAATCAGAAAAAAAGGGGCTAAAATTTTTTTTTCCAGAGACCCTCTGCGCGCCCGCGCAGCTATGCTGAGCGGCCGCGCAGCTTGCTGCGCGCCCGCGCAGAAATGCTGAGCGGCCGCGCAGGGGTCGAGTTCCAGAAAATTTTTTACAGTTCAGAAAAAAAAAAACAAAAAAAACAAAAACAAAAACACAAAAACCCATCACAGCCCATAAACCCACGAATTCTTTTCCCATTACCCCATGATTTTATCCCTCAACCCCACTCCTAATCTAATTTAACCTACTCCACACACTATATATACATACACCTATCCTACATATCTCCCACAAACTTCCTACACTTAAACCCTCTCATAAACATCAAAAATCAGTTCTTACACACTTTTATTCACAAATCAATGGCACCCAAGAGAGCACGCACTATTGACAGCAGCAGCACATTTCCTACTGCTGATTCATCAAGGGGTACTGCTGCAAGGCCTCGGTTAACTGACAGAGCTGCGGAGGAGGAGTACACTAGGCTGTTGGGGAAGCCGATTCTGAAGGAGAGGGGGTTTTTACCATCAGGGAGGGATGGTGAGTTGTTGCCCATGATTGCAGAGAAGGGGTGGATAGCTTTTTGTGAGTCACCCGAAGCAGTACCGATGAGTGTTGTTCGCGAGTTCTACGCGAACGTGAAGGCTGAAAAGAATGGGTTTTCTGTAGTTCGTGGGCTGACGGTTGATTATCATCCTGCGGCGATTCGCCGTGTGATTGGACAGCGAGAGAGGAAGCCCGAGGAGGAGAACTGGAATGAAAAGACTGCTGAGGATTTTGACTTGGATTTGATTTGTGCGACTCTCTGTCGACCGGGCACAGTTTGGAACCGCAGTCCAGCCAATAATGAGTATCGTCACTTTCCGGCGATCGCCATGAACAGGTATGCCCGTGCATGGAATGCATTTATATGTGCTAATATTTTGCCTTCTTCACATGCACACGAGGTCACAGTTGAGAGAGCACAGTTGTTGTGGGGAATTCTGAATGAGGAATACTATGTGGACCTTGGTGAGTTTATCTACCAAGGAATTCTGAAGTTTTTGAGGGGAGCAAAGCATATGAACATCCCTTATGCATCCATGGTTACGAAGCTATGCCGAGCAATAGGAGTGAACTGGCCGGCTCATGAGCAGTTGCAGTTGCCAGCAGCTCCGATAGATTCTGGCACTCTGAATGGGATACAGGAGTGGACCGGTGGTGAGCCTGAGGAGCATGGGCTGGGTTATCGTCTTCCAGGAGGGCGTCCAGCACGAGGTGCTACTATGGCTAGGCCAGGGCGTGGTGAGGCTGGTTCTTCGAGAGCTCAGGAGGGTGCTGGGATGGGTGATGCCCAGTATAGGAGGCTTTCACGGCGGATGGATGCCATGTATGAGACGCAGAGCAGGTTTGCTCAGGAGCTCACCCTTGCGTTAGGGACTGCTTTTCGAGGCCTTGGAGCTGATATCCAGTGGCCAGTTTTTGGTGAGGACTCTGCATACCCGCCGCCTGATACTCCACCCACTGAGGGTGATGATGATGATGACTCCGAGTAGGTATACCCTGTGTTCCTTTCTACTACCTTCACTAGGGACAGTGAAGATTTTAAGTTTGGGGGTGGTAGTTAAGGAATATTTTGTGTGTGTCATATAGCTGCATATTCATGATAGTTAGTTCATATAGTTGCATAATTTTTGCCATATAGTTTTTTTTATATAGCTTTATTTGTTTGTCATATCATATAGCTCATGCATATACCATGATCCCTTTTGCAATGATTTATCGACTGAATTATGATATTGATGCGAGTGTAGTGATAGCATTAAAGTGTTATTAAGTTGTGTAGGTTGATATGCATGCTAGAAGCACTTGTATTTTCACTAAGTCTTAGAGAATGCTTAAGGGCTAGATTGTTGTTATGATCTGATTATTTTCGAGGATAATCTATTTATTATGCTTAGAATTTGATAATAGGTTCTTAGTGGTAAAGGCATGAAAAAGAAAAAAAAATGGAGTAAAAATGGAATTTGTTGCTAGTTGTGGCTAGGCGTCAAATGGCTAGTAGCCGGCTCGCATGTTATGCGAGTACTCTAGGGTTGAGCAAGATGGAGCGAAACGCACTTGCTCAAAAAAGAAAAAAAAAGAGAAAAAAAAAAATTTTGCATAATTGATCAAGAGTGGGTTCTTTGGTATTCGAGTTATTAAGTTCTTAGGGGACTTTGTGCCTAGTGACCTAAGGCTTTTAGAGTCTGGGATCCGCTAACCTAACGCTCGTTACATGGATACCATTGTATAAGTCTTTTGTGGACCTCACTCATTGCACGGTCAAATAAGCATTTGAGTTGTAAATAAAAAGCACGATTCCGTAGTAAGCTCCAAAGTTCTTGTAGTGTTGTATATCACTTTGTGCCTAGAATTTTTATTCTTTGTATAATCGTAGGATTGCCTTGAGGATAGTCTAGTCATAGTAATTGGTCTAGTTCCGAAGCATATCTGTTAAGCATTTGCACACACCACGTTTCTGGCTGTATGTCCGTTTGCATGAGTTTATTGATCTTTAGTGTCTAACTGCATTCGTTGAGACGTGAGAATTTGGTTGGTTAATTGTAGTAAGGGGGATCGTTGCATTTTCATATAGATTGCATTCATGCATATTTTTAGTTGTTTTGAGTCTGTGACGCTTGAGGACAAGCATCGATTTAAGTTTGGGGGTGTGATAAGTGGCATTTTATACCACTTAGAACGTCTTAAAATGGCTTAAATTGGTGTCTTGAAATCAAGTATTTTGTGTATTTGATGCGTTTTTCTAGTGTTTATGCATTTCAGGGTATTAGTTGCATTTCGGAGGAGGAATCATCAAGAATAAGCCTTGGCATGTGTTCACCATTGCGAGAGGAAAAGAACGGGCAGATTACAGCGAAGAAACGGAGCAAACCTGGAATTTTTCCAGTAGGGTCCTGCGCGCCCGCGCAGCAATGCTGAACGGCCGCGCAGCAGCCTTGTGCGCCCGCGCAGAAATGCTGAGCGGCCGCGCAGGGTCGGGGAAAAAGCTGAATTATTTTAGACTTCTACTTCTGTTTGGCTTCCAACTTCTATGTAATCTGAGTTTTATGGGACTATTATATAAGTAGATTTGAGACGTTTTCATAGAGAATATGAAAGAGATTATGTTTTAGATTGTGTTTTGCGCAAGAAGCGAAGGAGATAAGGAAGAAGACCGATTTAGCACACCGCAACGAAGAGGAAGCATATATTCTTGTGATTCTTGTTTCGTTGTAACGTTGGATGCTAGTTTTCTTGCTTTAACTTATTTACTCTTGTGACGTACTCTGTTTTAATATAATTAGTTTAGTTATTATTTTCTTGTGTCGTTTATCATGATTTCATATGAACCCATGATGGCGATAAGTTATATTATGGGCTAATCGTGATCATGGGATTGCAACGGATTTATTATGGAATTCTTTAGTTAATTGTTTAATACTTTAGTGTGTGATGATTGCATGATATCTAGTATTGGTTGTGCGTATTCGTCTTATGTGCGTCGCGAACATATAAGATAGGGTGTTAATCTGTTGTGAAGCGACGGTGGATCTTGAGATTTAGAACTTGCCATGCTAGCATAGGTTCATGTACGTTGTGCATGATTAGTGGGTAACTCTAACAGTTTTATTTGCCTTATGTAATCAAAAGGAATAACTTGTGCTTAAATCGTTGTGTTGTCAATTTCTGTAGACATATAGGAACTCAACATAATTGATGACTATTCAACTTCTATCTTAATTGTGGATGCTTGGTAGAATGGTATTAGTACAATGAAAGTTGGCTTTTATCAGTTTCGTGTTATTCGATTAATATCATCACTGTCACATGCTAAAGGTAATAACAATGGCTATAGAAGGAAGTAATAATGAAGTTGTGATCTCATGAGTGTTTTATTATTGATAAATTGAAGTGTTAGTTAAGTGGTTAATTAAGTAGTTAATTATAGTTAATATTTAATCAACAATTTTAAGTGTTATCTTAACATTGAGAAGTAATCATACATTGGTGAGTGAGTTTAATTAGACAATAACTTAGTCTGAGTCTCTGAGGGAACGAACTAGAAAGTATTCTATATTACTTGCGAACGCGTATACTTGCGTGAATATTAGTGCGTGATTACGCCCTAACAGTTGTGAGTGAATTGATGATAATTTAGAGTGTTTATTAAATTGGAAATCGCGTAAACATAAACGTCATAATGCCCGATTTTCCTTAACTATCCTGTTCTTAACATCAGGACCCGTGAACTCACTGTTAGGTTTTTACCATTGCCATTATTAGATAGTTCATGTTACGAGCTTCGTTTTGATATGTGGTTCGCTTGAATCCGATGTACGGTTTAGGAGAAACGACCGTTTTAAGTAACGGCGTTTCGCGACCGAACCATTACCCCTCGCCTTACTTTGAAACCTTGGTTAAGGTCCTTAAATGACTAATTGGAGTATGAAACAATTATGTAAAGTGGATTAGGCAGTTGGTAGGGTACTCGCGAAAGAATCGCCTTAAAATTCTTAATAGTTAATTTATTAAAAATGGTGGAGCCAAGGGTACTCGAATGACTTATGTGATTCGTTAAGCGTAGAAGTGACCATAAGCGAACGTTAAGGTTCAATTGGTTAAAGTCTAGTTTCTTAAGCGACCGGGGTTTAATTCCGACTTATGTTGTTGTTCATAGGTTATCGGACCCACTCTAAGCTTAAGTCTATCCGGGAACACTCAGGCAAGTTTTCTACCCGTTATACTGTTATTGTGATGTATATATGTATATGCATTATCTTGTGATAAGTGCATGATTGTTATTAGAAAATCTTGCGATATATTGGAGCATGTGATATGATATTTATATGCATGCTTGTTTCGTAATCTTGATATCTAATTGTTGATTCAATGCTTATAAGTTGCATAATACCTATGCTAGAGATAAGCAGTAGTTGCGTATACCCTTAGTATAGGGGACCCAAAGGTGAACATATTGCTAAACCGGGAGTCGATGTTCCCGAGTATAATATATATATATATATATAGATATAGTTTTCAAAACTATTAATTGAATAAGGTTTATTCGATAAATTTATTTTAATTAATGAATATTAGTTTGAATATTCATTCGAGGACCTATGACTCCGTTTATTTTATTTAATGAATATTATTTTGAATATTTATTCGAGGACCTATGACTCCATTTATTTTATTTAATGAATATTATTTTGAATATTCATTCGAGGACTTATGACTCCGTTTATTTTATTTAATGAATATTATTTTGAATATTCATTCGAGGACTTATGACTCCGTTTATTTTATTTAATAAATATTATTTTGAATATTCATTCGAGGACTTATGACTCCGCTTATTTATTAAATAATATTCTTTATTTTATTAAAGAATAATGTTTCGATAATCAAACTCATTTTCGATTATTCAAATAAAGATCGTACTTTTGTATAAGTATATCTTTGGTTATTTATTATTCATTTCAAGTATGAGTTTTAAAACTTTTACTTCAATTATTTTTATAAGGATTATCCTTATGGGAATATTATTTAAATAATAATATTCAGATATTTTCTAATATATCGGGACTGATTTATTTCATTAAATCAGCATTACTCCAAACATTCTTAAAAATGTTTTCGAGTCTTCAAAATGATTTTAAAAGTTAGAGCGGATCCCAAAAACTCGTTTCCAGATTTAAGATCTTCCTTTCGAAGGAGACTTGAATATTCGCTCAAAAATCTTAGGGATTCGGCTCTGTGGTGTATTTTATATTCGCAACGAGGTTGCTGTTTTGAGAAAACAATTTGATTACTTGCCCAATGTTCGGGAAGTAAGTCCATCTAATTGAGTCGGCATAAGCGACAGGCCGGGGTACGGTCTATGAAGGTGTAAGAGGCTGGGTGACAGTCCATCCACGCGTGAGTGGCCGGGTAACGGTCTAGCGCGAGGTCCTAATGCGGCCTGGGTGATGACCGGCGAGGAATTCATCCATCTACAGTAGAAAAAGTTACTTATTGGTATCTTTGCCTGATCAGCAAGATATCGGGTTTATGCCAAAATTCTTTTCTTTCCAAAATTCATTGGATATTACAACTCTGTTCATACTTTACATGACAGAGGTTTTCAGGAAATGTATAAGAGATATATATGGATATATATATCGGGACTTAATGAAGTATCTCGTAACTTCATTTCATTCAATAATATTTCAAAGATTGAATCTATTCAAGTCTTATCTTGTAGTCTCATCTGGGTGATGAACTTTTGAAACTAATTATAACTTAAATGGTGGTAGTTCAAGTAGTATTTGGAAAGATATAAGTATATTGGAGTATCTTGTAACTTCATCTTTTAAACTTATAACTAGTAAATGATTATCTTGTGCATGTCAAAGATTTTCAGAAAAATGTTGAGACAAGGTTAGATATATGAGATCACCTTGCAACGATATTTTTATACAGTTATAAACTGGAACTCTGTGTTTATTATGCATGGAAGAGGACTTCCAAGATTTTGAAAAGTATATGTACATATATACTGAATATTTTGCGACTTGGTCGCGTTAAGAGATCAAACATGGTTCATTTCTTCTTGACCAAGACTTTCATGAGTACTATGAGAATGCTCATATATTGTTAATTATTATACATATTATTTCGGTGGGCTTGTTGCTCACCCTTGCTTTCTTCTTTCATCACACAACAACAGAACAAGATGAACAGGATCAAGCTCCCAATTCACGAGCGGATAGGAAACGTTCTGCAGTTTCCTGTAGGCATTGATGCCGTTGTAGCTGAGGTAGGATCTACCAATAGGCTAGGCTTTCAACTTTTGTTGTACCAGACTTATGTATATTTATGAATTATAATAATGGAAAAGAATATATAAATTTATTCAAAAACCCTTTTAAGGTGTAATGGCATATAATTGTGGAATAAAATGACTCATGTTATTTTTGGATATTCATCTCTGAGACTATAACTTGTGGTGTGTGTGTTTATTGTGGGGTCACAGTACGGAGTAGTTGATTGTTTATTAAGATTGGGTATTATTAAGGGAAATGGAACTCGTGATAATCCAGATCCCCGACCCCGGATTTGGGGGTGTTACAACAGACATAGGTTTACACTATATGTGTTATCATTATCGAGAAGATCATACATTGTGTCCTAGCAGCTCTCGTGATAATTGTTCATCACTGAGAGAGAACAGTTCCATTGTAACAGAGTTTATTATATTGAATATATCTGTTTACTGTTACTTGTGTTCGAAATCGATTTGATTGTATTAAACACTGTATTCAACCCCCTTCTACAGTGTTGTGTGACCTAACAAGGGAAGTTTAGTCGCATTAGATTCAAAAGGAGTACATAAGCTATATCCAAGGATCAAGCCTATCTAGTCTGAAGTAGAGACTTTCACATATTCAGTTCAAGAGGTGATTACAAGACTGAGATTGTGACATAAATAAGATTTGATAGCTACAAGTATGATAAGCAATATGTGTCAAGTAACTATCAGGGGTTTTGCTACAATAGAACAAGAAGCTTGATAAACAAGGATGAGTAGGGACTCAGTTGAAGAGTTGAGACAAAGGTGAAATATTTTCTTAGGGAAGCAGCCAGTCAAAACTTATAGTGCATGAGAAAGAGTTGGGATGGATCAGATGACGAGAATAATGAATATCTTGCTTTCATAGCAATCTCTGAAGATGGTCTAACTCACATATCTCAGATTTCAATTTCTTGAACCACTGTAATATTTTGTTTTCAATATTCATTGCATGATAGGATCTTAGTGTTTAAATGTTTAAAACTCGCACAAGCATGATAGCATCACACATAGATAATACTAAACTAATTCACTAGAATATTTCTTTGGTAACTAGGATTGATGTTTAACTTGTGCATGTTACGTTTGATGATCTTAAATATGTGTTTGAATATTTGTTGAACATTATTAATTACTTTAGTAAGATATATGTTTTCCGACACTTAAGACCTTTGTTTATGCTTAGTCTATGTATCCTAGTACAATAAGATTTATTCATCTGATTTGAATTATTTGTTAAGATGTATTAGTTTATAATTGGATTGAGATAGCTAGATGAGATACATCAACAGGATTGGACTAGATAGAATTAATAATTTATTTGATAATTTTGTTTGTTCCATATCATGCCTGTCTTGCTTAATTTTTATGTGTAATATTTCTGAATGAATGTCATGTATTCTTATTACAGTGCTTGCTTATTTCTATGCCATGAATGCATCTCCTAGAATTTGCATCAATTGTAGAAAGCAAGTTTAGAATTATAATAGGGCAAAGACTGCTAATCCTCCTTATGTAAGGTTAGAATCATTTTTCGCCTAGCCTAGAGACAATTTTGTCAAGGGTATCAAAACGGAGAAAATGATCAGTCAAAGATAAGAATTAGCATGATAAGGTTGCAGCTGTTGTTATCTCTGAGTATAATAAAATCTCTAATCCATCTGGACCTAAACTGATAAGTTGGGTACCAAGAAATGTTAATACATTTATGAGTGCAGGACATAACAAGTTAATTGATTCATATATATTCTTGGTAATTGATACTCAAGGCATAAGATCAAAGAAAGAGCTTCACGGAGATGACAACAAAGGTTTTCATCACGGGACAAGCTATGCAGAAAAAGGGATGTCATCATGGATTCAACAATTGGTATCACTGATAACAACTAATCATTGGAGTCATTGATTACAATTGAAGCATCTTTCTTGCTAAAAAATCAAGGCACAAATCTTCTTATCAGACAGTTCTGCATCAAAGGACAAAATGTCAATTCAACGAAGGATTAGTGTCTCATCTGAAACAGGAAGGTTGAGTAGCTTGCTCTTGTTAGAGTAAGAAAAGGATATGCTCATGGCTAGACTGGAATATCAGGAAAGGTGAAGTCAATGGTTTCTACTGTAAAGCTTCATCTAACAAAAGTTTAGCTATGGCATTAGAAGCTCTCACCCTTGAACATCATCTCAAGGAACTCTTTTGTGAAAAGGGGTTAGTGAGAGGACTGCCTCATTTGGAATTCAGAAGGATGAGATAAATGTGAGGCATGTCAAAAAAGAAGTCAAAGATAACATCACATCAAAGTAAAGATATACCTTAGTAATGGTGGTTGACTACTCTTATTAAACAAAGTTTTTATTCATGCATTCTCAAGATAAGACATCACAAATGGTGATTGTTCACATCAAAGAAGATCAAGCTGGAAGCAACTGTAAAAGAAATGATCTTGTGGTCAGATAATGGGACTGAATTCAAGAAGCAGTTCTGATTAATATCTGTAACATCAAGAATATTTTGAGACATATTCAGAACTGGAAGCTCTGTGTCAAAATGAAGTGGTACAAAGGAAGAACCGGAACTTGTTTAAAGCTATAAGGGAAATATCAAGCTAATCAAGACTTTCTAAATACCAAAGGGCTGAAGCAGTCAACACAGGTTGCTACAAGTAAGATCAAACCTTGATAAGGATGTATACATGAAGACCGCTAATGAGTTAATGGCCAATAGAAGCAAACAATGGATAACCTGAAAGTGTTTGGAGAGAATGTTCTACAGAAGCAAACAATGAAATGTTTTCAGTTGTTTGAAGATCTTGGCATTTGCAACTAAGACCAGTTAGGATAGTTTCCATGGCTACTCAGTGGAGTCTACAACCTACAGGGCATTTGTGGTTGATCAACAAAAGATGATTGAAAGTCTAAGTGCACAGTTCAACAACTTCATGCTCCAAGCTATTACAGGAAAAATTAATGGTATTGATAATTCATATCCAAGCAGTGAAATGGCAGTGTATAACACAACTCATTACTTCAATGAAGCCAGTCAGCAAGGGTAAAGATTTTCAGGATATCCCAGTAACAGCTTAGGAGGAGCAAAAGAAGGATCAACTAGTCAGACACAACACCACATTGAAAATCAACAGGACACTACAAGAACATATCTGCTGAGAGAGACAAAGGGTTTGATGTCAATATTATTCCAAGAGACTAGTTCCTAAGTGATCCAGATGGTGGAGTAATGATTACAAGGGCTACTGAGCATGAATGATTATTTATCTAGTTTTCTATCTGAAGAAGAAACTAAGAAAGTTACAGGGGCTCTGATAGATTCAGATTGATTGGGTGATTGCAAAGCAAGATGAGCTCAATCAGTCAGCAAGCAGATTGTAGGAAGCTGGTATCCAAACCATATGACAATTTTGTAATTAGTACAAGGATAACCAGAAGTCAATACTGGATGACAATGGCATTGTTACGGGGGACAAGACCAAACTGGATGTTAGGTTATTATCAGAAAGCAGTATTTAACAAAAAGTACCAGTAACGAGACTTGAGGATATTATGACATATCAGGCACCTGTTGCACATTCTACCTGGAATTGGATTCTGGTAAATGTGAACAAGTGTACTCCTAGTTGGTGAGTCAAAGGAAGTAGTCAATGCACAACAGTTCATGGACTTTGTAGTTATAAATTTATTGGACTATGCATATCTCTTCTTCACAAGCTCACTTCAGGTTGGTATGAACTAGTATACTAATCAAAAAAACGTCAAGGACATGGTATGGCACTCTAATTGAAGTTACAGTTAAATATGAATTAGTAGAGTCGTCATATTAATAACTCTCTAATTACAAGGCACGAACATAATGTTATATATGTGCAGTGATATAATGATAATGTTATATGTTGGTCTACTAACAAAGACTTGTGCAAGATTATTTGCTAAGTAATTGCATAGTAGGTATGGAGGAGCATGTTGGAAAAGTTGTAATTCTTTTTGGGATTACTTCAAGCAAGCCATTAGATTAATTCTTTTAGGAGATCAAGCAAGCCAAAAGAACAATTCTTTTAGGAGAAAAAGTAAACTAAAAGAATGATGGCAATACAAGTAATTTAAGGATCTGTTGAAGATGCAAAATTTGGAATATTCTGAACATGCCAAGACTACTTATTAACTGAAACCACTAAAGCTTGATTAGTACAACTCAGGTAAAATGATAAGCTCTTGAGGTATGACAAGCTCACTCTTTTACTCAAATGCTAATAGACAACATGTAATGTTCTCAAAATGCCAATATGCAAGGTTCCAAGTGGATCCTAGAGAATCCAATCTTATATCTATTAACAAGATTATTAGATATCTTACGGGACTACCAACTCTTGGAGTAAAGTATCCTAAAGATATTATGCTTAACATGTTTGGCTATGTAGATTTAGATTAGACAGGAGAATCATCTTTGAAGCTGTCAACTTAGGTGACAGGAGAAGCATCTCAGGAAGCTGTCAACTTCGTGGAAGAAGATTGATTTCTTGTTATGATAAGAGACAACTTCATATCCAACAACTCTGTGGAATACTCTATGACAAGGCACTTTCACACCAGGTATCACTTATCTCGAGAGCATGTCTTTTAGTCAAAAAGTCACTTGCAGAAACATTTATTAAATCACTTGTTAAAGTTAATTTTCAAGACTGGTTTGTAAGTGTGGGATACCATTCATTGCATATCAGTTGGAAATCCCATCTGTAAGGAATTCTTAATATAAGTTCACATGTATTAAATCTTCAATATTTAAAGGACTTGTGAATTTATCAATAATCTAGTACCTCGTACTTAGTGCTACTATCTTGATTATCATGATTACAATGTCATATACATTTGTGGTATTTAAGTATTATAGAATTAAGTTTGAATACTCTTTTAATTGATTTAAATTATGATGGTAGACAACTCCATTCCATATCAGTCTCATAATTTAAATTATATTAAAATATTATGCAGCATAGTTATTTGTATCATGTACAAATAATTGTGATACTTTTAGTATTAGTGATATTATTTAGAATTTTTGTTCTAAGTAATCAATGCTTATTTCTAAAATCATTAATATTGAAAGTTGAAGTATTTTCTAAGTTATGTGTATAAAACTCTCAATATTTTATATGCTTAGAAATTATTTATAAAATTACTAATTATCCAAAGAGTGATTTCCATGTATATAAGTCATATATTATGTTGGTAATTATTCAAGGATAATTATAAATATTTAAGTGCTAGTATCTAACTCATAGATATTTAGTATTTATCTATTTAATATTTATTTTGGGTTATTTGGGTTATGGAAATTGAAGCAATTCAATGATTTTATTTGCTCCATAATTAAAACTAACTTAAAATAAATAAGCAGCATAATTCATTATAACTAAATCTGTCAACAATTGATATCTAGTATATTGATTGTAACTTATGTGTTATAAGTTTAATTATGATATTTTGGTTTTAGTGAATTTAGTAATGTTCACATCTCAAGAATTCACTGAAATCAGAATCGTGATTGTAGCATGATTAGTTGTATGCTAATTCTTGACTTATATCAGTTAATAATATTTAGTTAAGAGTTTAACTATGAACTAATTGTGAAGTATTAGTATTTGTGGCATTACTTAGAACTCCTCTAAGTAATCAATGTTTATCCTCAGTCACTTATACTAATATAAAAGGTGTAAAAATCTTTCTTAAATACAACTATAATCAATGTGGATAATATTTTATTAAGAGTAACCATATGTTGTCCACTTAGAATAATTTTTGTACTTACTTACAAATTCCTAAATGCTTTGATATAGATGTCATACTCAATGGATCAAAGTAAATGGAACTTAGAATATTTTGTCTAAGATTGCAAACAAGACAATGTTGGTTAATATTGCTTTATTTATCGAACCAATATTGTTTGAGATATTACAGTTGTTAGGAGTTAACAATTGTATAGAATATGAAATTGAATGCTAATGTCTATTTGATAGATAATTGGTATTTATTTCACTGATATCTTATTCTAATATATTTGAATTATGATGTTAGACAATTCCATGTCAAATCAGTTTCATGATTTAAATTATATTAAGTAGGGTGCAATATAATTATTGCAATCTAAAGTACTTGAAAAGTTTCAGGCAATGATATATTGTTAATATTTTTTTGAAGATAATTGTGAGATTTTAAGTTTTAGTGAATTTACATGCTTTGCTATATCTGGAAGATTCACTATAATTTGAAATCAGCAGCATAGTCATTCTTTTTAAGATTTATTTATCAATAAACAATGTTGTTGATAATACTTTTATAAAGATAGATTATGGAGCTTTTGACATGAATGAGAATTGCTTAGACTTTACCCTAAGTAATCAATGCTTTTACAAAAACTCATTCATATTGAAAGACAAAATCTTTCTTTCTCTGATCTTAATACTGCTAGGTCATGAGTCTGTGTCTTTTTCATATTAAAAGACATGATTATTTATCTTTTTATGCATAAAAACAGACTCGTGCTCAAACAGTTTTAAGAGAAAAATCAAACTTCTTTCTACACTGGTGATTGTTTATTTCTTTACAATCTTTTGAAATCACTATTGTACATCATTTCTCTCAAAAGATTAAATGCATAATTTTCATTCATAATAGATCTGAAGTGCATTTTATCTCTATATTTACATATATTCTGTGACAAAGATTCAGCCTCCAATGGCCTTCTTTCATTTGATAGTCATGAGGTTGAAAACCCACAACTTCTATCCCAGATTGTAAAGACAAACACAAAAACAGAACCAACCAACACTCTCTTGAAAGAGATGTGCCATAAGTCCAATCATGTATGATGATTTAGGAATAACTTTTATGTAATCTGTTTTGATATCATTGATATTAATAAAAGACTTATTTTGGTTTTATTGTGGGTTTTATCTATTTAAGTGTTTAAATAAGATGTACCATAGTTTAGAGTCAAGCTTTTTATGGATTATGATGAGATCATAATAATGAGGCCTAAAAGATGATAACTCTAAACTTAAATATTTCCTGGTCGTAGGATTACTAACTGGTAATTAGTAATCCGCAAAGATCGGTACATACTATGCTTGCTTCATTATGAAGGATGTCTGTTCTCATAGACATTTATGTGGTGACACTATAGCTAGTATGTAGGTGCTTATTATAGAATAAGTTCACTGAACATGACTCACACAGCTGAACAACTGATGGAGTTCACTCACGTGTCAGCAGTTGTTCATATAGTGATAGTTGTACAAGTATCCTTAGACTTGAGGTCATCATAGTCATCTTATGTACACTGAACTATGCTTTGGTTTAGTTCTTAGTCTCCAGGGACAATTATAAGGGCTCTACTGGGTATAGGAATTTGTACACGAAGATAGTGTATGATCAATAAAGGATCTACCCCTTCCAGTGAAGGAAGAGAATGTTCAATGCTGATCCACTTATGCTAGTTCAGGAATCTGTGGCCAGAGTGAATGAAATTAGAAAGGAGTTTCTAATTTACATTAAATAGAACTAAACATAGTGAATGGGAAAGCAAATTATTAAATAAGATAGGCTTGACACAAGTTCCATGCCTTGTATTTAATCGTGACCTTGCAGGGTAGAAGAAATTGATTGTACGGTAACTACTCACTGAATAGGTTCTTGGTATTCTAAGCAGTGAATTCGTATTATCCGGATAGTCGCGATATGCTGAGAAGTATCCCTCACGATGTAGAATAAATATGATTAATTTATTAATTAATCATATTTAATGAATTAGAGAATTTATATAAATAATGATAAAATAGTTTTATTATTATTTATTTCTACTACCGGCTTAATATTGAACCTACAGGGTCACACCATAAAAGAGAATAATTTAATGGTGGAGGAATTAATTAATAATGGCTGGTAATTATTTATTTATGAAATAAATAATTAATTAGCAGATTTAATAATTGATTAAATGAGATTTAATTAATTCTTAATATTATTAATTAAGAATTTAATTTTGGAAATTAAATCAAGTGAGAGAATTATTTTTCTAAAGTGTTTAGAAAAGGGATTAATGATTAAAAGGTGTTTTAATTATTAGTTAATTGGTTAATAAGAATAATCAATTAAAGGGTTAATAATAATAATATTTTATGGAAAATTTTCAGCTGAAAATTTTGCTTATAAATATACTATTATAAACCCTATTTGCCTCAACCCAAATAATTAACCCTAATTTTAAAGTAGAACAAGAGGGAGGCAACTAATTCTCTCAACCTCTTCCTCCTCCATCACATAGTACTCTTGGTGGATACCGGTGGAGTGCTTCACACTTGAGGAGCAGCTGCTAGGGATTTCCGTTCATCGTTCTTGGATCGCTATTAAAGACCTTCATCTTTCCATTAACGTAAAGCTTCTTAAGGTAAACATAATGAACTACGAATTAAATATTATTTTTCGCATGGATCCTGCGGAGGGTTTCGGTTTTTTTTAAGATTTAAATTTACGTTTTCTTTGCGTGTATGTGCTAAAAACCCTTCAATGGCATCAGAGCTACTTGCGAAAAGTTTTTAATTCGTTTATGTGTTTAACTGTTTTCGATATATGAGCATGTACGTGATTTGCCATGATTTGATGTTGATATAATATGCTTATATATGTATGGTTTTGAATATATGATATTCATGTGAGTTGTATAATCATAAGATGATTATGTAATCTGTATATATACTGATATATACATGATTTATGTTTGTTCTAATTATGAGAATCATATTAGATACGGATTCTGAATTGGCTGCTGCAGATTTGCTGAAATCTGGGTCTGGTGTCCGATTTACGCAAACGAATACCCTATTCCATAGGTAAACGAGCGTCTGAACAAAACTGATAACAAATGCTATCAACGACTCGTCTATAAGGCGTTTGACGTCGTTTACTGCCCGTAAACAATGATTCTTATTTTTCTGATTTGATTCTGATTTTTCTGATTTTTTCATATTTTTTTTATGATTAGATCATGGATAATATGATATGTTAAGATCAGATTATGTGTTTTAACAAGCTTTTATGTGTTGTATGAGCATGGTGGATGGTTATGGCCTTACGACCGTAGTGTAATGGTTTTGGTTTTGGTTTTAAATACGACTTGCATGTCGTCAATCTTTGTAATCATAAATCTCGAATGTAACTCGAGTTATTCTTGTAAGTTCATTAGATTAGTTTTACTTTCAATCTATGTAATGTAATTGAAGACTCAAGAAAGCTATCCAATGGAGGTGATACAAAGAAGAAGACGAGGCATACATGAAGTCTAAATAAAGAAGAAGACTTATATAATAAGTAGTTGTATTTATTTCCATCACCATATTAGATTGACCTTGATCTTTATCATGAGCTTGATAAAGATCACATAGGATGGGGCCATAACCAAACACATTTACTTTATTGCACTTTACATTTACTTGTTTATTTAATTTTATATATGAGATATATGCCTATGTTTACCATGCGATGATAGATTTAGGTGAACTTAAATCAATATAATGCGTGCTCTAGAAAATCTAGAATAGGAATCGTTTCTTGCCTTAACAATATTATTATGAATACAATTATGAGATTCTTGTGTTTATGAAACACGTAATCAAATATGAATTTTCAATATTGAGAGAAAGGATGATTCTGTCAAAAGTAGATTTCTATCTGTAAGAAAGGGGTATTAAGTGACGCCTCTTGACAATGCTCCCCCCGATCTGGGAATCATCTGATTATCGATTATTGATTTGAAATATTTAATTTAAAAGGAAGAATCTCTTTATAATATGATTATGATTGTAACATAATATAATCCCTCTAAAATTAAATAATATCAAGTAGTAATTGGCCAATGACACAACGGGCTTGTGTCGGTCATAGCCTTCCAACATGGTAGAAAGTGGTTCTTATTTTTAAATCATTATCGTTTCATGCTACAACCGAGGGCTTTGATTTTGAAATAAGAAATACTAATCTATTACATAGAGATGTGTACATTGAATTAGAATCTAAAGGTCGTTACGTGATACAGCCGTGGGCCATTGGAGACTGATTCAATTATACGAAATATTGGGTTAGACTTGACTTAGAATATTGAGTTTGTCATGCTACAGTCGTGACTCAATTATTCAAGAGGCTAAAGTTTTATTAGGGAATAACATAAGATGTAATTGCCAAGAGTTGTCTGCCTATTGAACATCACATGACGTTTCGTGCTACAGCCGAGGTTCTGTGATGGAATGTAGGATCCCTATTCCCACTAGCATTATGAATGCTTAATTTTCACTTAGGGGTTGTATAAATTAGATAAACTAGTGGAAGCCACTTATGAATAAAGACCCGATTCATATAGTGTCTTGAAATGAAATTGAATATTTTCTAAGTGTTGTTATTTTTTCATCATTTACAGATTTACTATATTCGTTATGTCTTCTGCACTATCACTCTGGAGTATACTAGATGCTCACAAGTTGACTGGTCCTAATTTTGCTGACGGGCTTCGAAACTTGAGAATTGTTCTCAGGGTTGAGAAGCTGGAATATGTGCTTGGCTCACCTAAGCCTACTGAACCTGCTAGTGATGCACATAATGATGAACATATTGTGTATCGTAAGTGGATAGATGATGCAAATATTGCTCAATGCATTATGCTAGCTTCCATGAACATTGAGCTACAGAAGCAACATGAGCATATGAATGCTCACACTATCCTTATTCATCTACAAGAGTTGTATGATGTGGCAGGGAGGACAGCTCGATATGAGATATCGAAGGAACTGTTCGGTTGTAGGATGTCTGAGGGATCATCTGTGAATGACCATGTACTTAAGATGATCAATTTGATTGAACATCTTGGACAACTTGGTTTTGCCATGGATGGGGAGCTGAGCCAAGACTTAGTCTTGCAATCACTTCCGAGTTCGTTCTCGCAGTTTGTTGTGAACTTTTACATGAATAAGCTGGATGTCAGCCTGCCTGAACTCCACAACATGTTGAAGACTGCGGAATCGAATTTTCCCCCTAAGAAGAGTTCTGTTCTTCTAATTGGTGAAGGTTCCAATCCTAAGAAAAGCAAGAAGAACCCTTCCAAGAAGAAGAAAGTAGGTGAGAAAAAGCCGGTTCCACCAAAAGCTGAAGACCCCAAGAGCAAAGCTGTTTGCTTTCACTGTAACAAGGTGGGGCACTGGAAGAGGAACTGCAAGGTTTACCTTGCAGAATTGAAGAAGAAGAAGGGTAGTGAGACTACCGCTTCTGATTCAGGTATGTTCATGTGGAAGTTAATATGTCACTAAGTCAAATTTCTACTTGGGTATTAGATACCGCATGTGGTTCTCATATTTGCAATTCGTTGCAGGGACTAAGGAGAAGTAGGACTCTTGAAGAAGAGGAGGTGATTCTACGGATGGGAAATGGAGCAAGAGTTGTTGTTGAAGCTGTAGGATCATTTCATTTACATATGCCTACGGGCAAGACTATTGTTCTAAATAATTGTTATTTTGTTCCCTCGATTGTGAGGAATATTATTTCTATTCCACGTTAGACTTGGGTGGATTTTCGGTTATTATTCAGAATAATAAATGTTCAATTCTTAGAGATAACGTTCTTTATGGAAGTGGTATTTTAAACAATGGTCTGTATGTATTTGACGTAGAGCATAATTTACTACAAATTGAACATACTAATAAAAGAAAAAGGGATGATGAAAATCTCACTTTCTTGTGGCACTGCGGACTTGGTCATATCAGTGAAAATAGACTGCGGACATTGCATAAGAAAAGGTTACTTTACCCCTTTGATTTTAAATCATATCCTACATGTGAGTCTTGTCTATTGGGTAAAATGACCAAATCTCCATTTAGTGGACATGGAGAGATGGCTGCAGATTTGTTAGGATTGGTACACACAGATGTATGTGGACCAATGTTTACGCAAGCCATTGGTGCATTTTCATACTTCATTACTTTCATAGATGATCGATTTAGATTCAGATATGTGTATTTGATGAAACACAAGTCTGAAGCCTTTGAAAAGTTCAAAGAATATAAGTATGAAGTGGAGAAGCAAACCAAACATAGTATTATAACTCTTCGATCAGATCGAGGTGGTGAATACTTGAATGGAGAGTTTCTAGCTTATCTCAAAGAAAATGGTATAGCCTCCCAGTGGACTCCTCCATATACTCCAAAGTTGAATGGGGTATCTGAAAGGAGAAATAGAACTTTGTTAGACATGGTTCGGTCCATGATGAGCTATGCGAATCTTCCAGTATTCCTGTGGGGTTATGCATTGAAAACCTCAGCATATTTACTAAATAAGGTGCCTTCCAAATCTGTTCCTCAAACTCTATAAGAGATATGGAAAGAAAAGGAAACCGAGTCTTAAACACGTTAAGATTTGGGGATGTCCAGCTTATGTCAAGAAAGTTGACCCAGATAAGCTGGAATCTCGATCTGTAAAATGTAATTTTGTGGGATATCCTAAAGAGACTTTAGGGTATTACTTTTACACCGATCATCGGGTGTTTGTCTCCAGACATGCTACCTTCTTGGAAAAGCAGTTTATCCTTGATGGAAATAGTGGGAGCAAAATTGAACTTGATGAAGTTCAAGAAGCAAAAACTACTACGGATCAAGTGGAAACACCTATTTAGACTGAACAACCTTCTGTAGAACAACCCATTCGTAGGTCAGGGAGAGTGTCTCACCAACCTGAGAGGTATTATGGCCTTGTCATTGAGAATGACAATGAGTTGTCAATCATTGATGATGACGACCCTGTGACCTATAATGAGGCTATGAGTAGTGTTGACTCAAAGAAATGGCATAGTTCCATGAAATCCGAAATGGAATCTATGTATACCAACCAAGTATTGACTCTAGTTGAGGCGCCTGAAGGTGTTAAGCCTATTGGGTGTAAGTGGGTATACAAAAGAAAGATTGGAGCAGATGGGCAGGTGGAGACCTATAAGGCCAGGCTTGTGGCAAAAGGATTCAGAAAAAGGCAGAGGATTGACTTTGATGAAACTTTTTTTCCAGTAGCCCTGTTAAAATCAATTCGGATTTTGCTTGCGATTGCTGCTTACTACGACTATGAGATCTGGCAAATGGACGTGAAAACGGCCTTCCTCAATGGGAAACTTGAAAAGGAAGTGTATATGACACAGCTAGAGGGTTTTCTTTCCAAGGGAAATGAACACCTAGTGTGTAAGCTGTTGCGAACCATATATGGTTTAAAGCAAGCTTCTCGTACATGGAACATCCGTTTTGATGAGACAAATAAAGAGTTTGGTTTTATCAAAAACATAGATGAACCATGTGTCTACAAAAAGGTTAGTGGGAGCGCGGTAACATTTCTTGTATTGTATTGAAAGAGGAGACGTCAAGAGAGTTGACACACATAATAACGTAGCAGACCCACTCACAAAGCCACTTTCTCAAAGTCACTTTGATCGTCATAAAGACAAGATGGGTATTAGATACCAGAGTGATTGGCTTTAGTACAAGTGGGAGATTGAAAGAGATGTGTCCTAAGTCCAACCATGTATGATGATTTAGGAATAACTTTTATGTAATCTGTTTTGATTTCATTGATATTAATAAAATACTTGTTTTGGTTTTATTGCGGGCTTTATCTATTTAAGTGTTTAAATAGGATATACCATAGTTTAGAGTAAAGTTTTTTATGGATTATGATGAGATCATAATAATGAGACCTAAAAGATAATAACTCTAAACTTAAATATTTCCTGGTCGTAGGATTACTAACTGGTAATTAGTAATCCGCAAAGATCGGTACATACTATGCGTGCTTCATTATGAAGGATGTCTGTTCTCATAGACATTTGTGTGGTGACACTATAGCTAGTATGTAGGTGCTTATTATAGAATAAGTTCACTGAACATGACTCACACAGCTGAACAACTGATGGAGTTCACTCACGTGTCAGCAGTTGTTCACATAGTGATAGTTGTACAAGTCTCCTTAGACTTGAGGTCATCATAGTCATCTTATGTACACTGAAGTATGCTTTGGTTTAGTTCTTAGTCTCTAGGGACAATTATAAGGGCTCTACTGGGTATAGGAATTTGTACACGAAGATAGTGTATGATCAATAAAGGATCTACCCCTTCCAGTGAAGGAAGAGAATGTGCAATGTTGATCCACTTATGCTACTTCAGTAATCTCTGGCCAGAGTGAATGAAATTAGAAAGGAGTTTCTAATTTACATTAAATAGAACTAAGCATAGTGAATGGGAAAGCAAATGATTAATTAAGATAGGCTTGACACAAGTTCCATGCCTTGTATTTAATCGTGACATTGCAGGGTAGAAGGAATTGATTGTACGGTAACTACTCACTGAATAGGTTCTTGGTATTCTAAGCAGTGAATTCGTATTATCCGGATAGTCGCGATATGCTGAGAAGTATCTCTCACGATGTAGAATAAATATGATTAATTTATTAATTAATCATATTTAATGAATTAGAGAATATATATAAATAATGATAAAATAGTTTTATTATTATTTATTTCTACTACCGGCTTAATATTGAACCTACAGGGTCACACCATAAAAGAGAATGATTTTATGTGGAGGATTAATTAATAATGTCTGGTAATTATTTATTTGTGAAATAAATAATTAATTAGCAGATTTAATAATTGATTAAATGAGATTTAATTAATTCTTAATATTATTAATTAAGAATTTAATTTTGGAAATTAAATCAAGTGAGAGAATTATTTTTCTAAAGTGTTTAGATAGGGATTAATGATTAAAAGGTATTTTAATTATTAGTTAATTGGTTAATAAGAATAATCAATTAAAGGGTTAATAATAATAATATTTTATGGAAAAATTTCAGCTGAAAATTTTGCCTATAAATATACTATTATAAACCCTATTTACCTCAAACCAAATAATTAACCCTAATTCTAAAGTAGAACAAGAGGGAGGCAAGTAATTCTCTCAACCTCTTCCTCCTCCATCACATTGTACTCTTGGTGGATACCGGTAGAGTGCTTCACACTTGAGGAGCAGCTGTTAGGGATTTTCGTTCATCGTTCTTGGATCGCTATTAAAGACCTCCAGCTTTCCATTAACGTAAAGCTTCTTAAGGTAAACATATTGAACTACGAATTAAATATTATTTTTCGCATGGATCCTGCGGAGGGTTTCGGTTTTTTTTTTAAGATTTAAATTTACGTTTTCGTTGCGTTTATGTTCTAAAAACCCTTCATCTCTTACCACTAAAATAAAGTATGAATGAGCGTGAGGGAGAAAGTGCCTTAGTACGCCACATAAGGAAGGTTCTGAAGTCAACCCAGCAGCTCTGTCTCTTACAAAGTTGAGATATATTAAAACAGAGGCAACTGTTAGCCCCCATACATCTTCTCAAAAAGATGTAATGGCTGAAATGGCACAAAAATAGTTACTAGATTCATCCTCTCAATAGGGTGCATCTATTGAAATTCGCCTATCGGTCAGGGTATCCGATGTAGTGTCACCACCTCAAACATAAACAATTCTTGATGCATAAGGATAGGTTACACACAAAAAGGATGAGTTGACGAAAATAAGAGTTTTGACCATTTTACCGTCAAAATCGATTGTTTAAGGTTCTTTAATGGACCAATTGCCTTTACAGGTGTTAGGTATCCTCTCCTGATCCAATAGCCATATGTTAGTGGTCAGTATCTACCTCCCCAGGCTTAAATCCCCTGGATGCATCTGCGGATAGTGGATCTGACATAGGTGCAAATCGGCAACTTGTTGATAATGACTCAGATTTACCTGATGAGTCTCAAGGAAATGTCTTTTCAGACATTAGAAGGGAACTTTGATCTTTATGCTAAATTCTTTGGATCATTGTTTACCTTTCCAGAGTTCAAATTTGGAACCCTAAAAGGGAAACTTGCAACTTGTAGATTATGACTCACATTCATCTGACGACTCTAACGAGGATGGGGATTTGCGAACTCCCATTGCACCACTTGTGACCTCCTTAAGGATGGCTAAGTTGATCTTCCTTGCAGGTAAAGCTGGATTTTGGAGCAATGAGAGGAGTGATACACTTATGAGAATGAGTGTAAACACGAGTGGAGAGAAAAGAGTGAAATACTTGTGAGGTACACGAAACAGAATCACACACTCACAGTGAGGAAGAAAGAGAAACACCATATTCCATTCCCTTTTCCTAAACATGGTTCTTGATACTTCGGGTCTCGAATCTGTTTATGATTGGAACCTAACTCTTAGGGACCTAACATTTACATATTAGATTAAAATACTTCGGGACCTAACCAGTTGGGATCTAACAATTGGTAACAATAGGTGATCTCACAGTTGGGAGGTATAAGGAGTTGGGAATATTGGTTAACAGGATGATCAACGGTGAAGTCATTCTTGCAGAATTTAAAGGGACATGGTTAATTAGACTATGACTTGTTATTTCTTTTCCAGCCAAGTCAAATATGAGAACTTCTTTAGACAATAGTATACATTCTTTCTCTTAGGGGGGCATAAAAGCTTAAGTAATAGTTTGGAGGATTCCTCAACTAAGGGGGAGAAATAGCAGGCAGGAAAAGAAAAAGGTAAAGCAAATGTACATCACACAACATCATAAGAAGTGGATCGGTTCATCATTATTCTTCATAAGGGGAGAAGCTATTTTCCAAAAGGGGAGTACCATTGATTTTATCTACGGATCCTATTATACAGGAGAGGTGGTAAACGAAGGTGATCTCTTTTAAGCATTTGATTCTCATAGGGGGATAAGCAAGAGAGATATGCATTTCTCAACAGGAAATATGGTTGTACAAAAGAAGTTGCTGATGATTACTTCAAGACTGAGAAGTATTATCTGGAAGAGATTTGAAGAACCAAGAAAATGAAAATGAAACTATTTGAAGATCAGTTCAATGCTAGAGGAATAAGCATCTTTCATTTCAGTTACTCAAGAAATCTGGAAATGCAATATTTGATCCATAAAACCAGTAGCATTATTTACAAGTCCTGGTACTTTACTTTTTCCAAGTTGTTAGTTGAGTTATCCACTCTATTTAATTTGTTTGTTAGGTTTAACAATCAAATAGGGGGAGATTCTTGGTGAGACTGCAAAGTTGTATTAACAGTTATGTGATAACTCAACACGAGAACAACATTAGAACATGACAGGTTAATAATACTACGTCTACACAAGAAATCAGAAGAAATAAAGACAAGGCAAATACAAAGAATCAAAAGATTAGAAGAAAGCTTAAAGTCTGTTTACAGGTCACTGAAAGAAGTTCATTAATATGTTCATACCTCAGTGAAGAATAAAGGTTAAAGACTTTCAGGTTTTCAGAAATGATGAAGATTCAGTGTATAAGTGCTACCAGAAGATTTCAGTGTATTGGCATTGATTGAAGATAGACAGTGTATGAAGTATAGGAATCTGAAGAATTGAAGACAGGGTATAGACAGAGGTTAAAGAAGACAACTGCAGTCTTGAAGTTATACTCACTAACAGGAGTTCATTTATATGTTCAAGCGTTGTTGAAGAACATTGAATGAAGTATTCAAGATTATAGAAGCAATGAAGACGTTGTCTAAAGTACCAGAAAGGATTCCGGTGAAAGTACAATTGTTTATTGATAGTCAGTGTCTGAAGCGATAAAGTTGTTGCAAGCTTAACAATGTAATCAAGGCTATAATATGAAGACCTGAATCAGGGTTAGTCGTCTGTGAACCAGACAAGTTGCACTAGGCGTCAACAGCTCGTGAAAGGAATCTGGGTATTATTTATAGAAGAATTGTTAAGTTGAGGAACGTACTTGGATTGGATGTTTATCTGTTAAAGTACGAGAAGAGGTGCGTAGGGTATGCAGCTAAATGACTCGAGGGATTGGCCAAGCTCAAAGTTTAATTGTTAAATTAAATAAATTTAATTAATGGACTTTGATATAATTTATGTAATAAATTTAAAATGATTAATTTTATAAACTTTAAATAAGTTTATTTTATAAATCTAAATTAGTTTATTTATATAAGTTATATTTAAGTTTATTTTATATTTAATTTAGTTACAATTTAGACTTAAATAAAAAGAAAAAGAAAATAAAAGGAAAGGAAAAAGAAAATAAAACAAAAATAAAACAAAAGAAAACAAAAACAAAAACAAAAACAAAAACAAAAAAAAAAGAAAAACAAAAGAAAATGGAAAACAAAAAACAACATGCAACCTTAGTCGCAGGTTGTGAATCAAGTTAATAATAAAAGGAAATCAAGTTGGTTTTGTTTAGTTGGTCGTAGGTTGAGTGTGACGGCCTCAACCCCGGGATCAGGAGATGATGTCACCAAACATAACCAACCACAAAACATAAACTACAAGATTATTATTATTATATCAACACGACCCCGAAACCAAGATCTAATCCAGGTTCAAGTATGATTCAAGTTACTTATTATTATAAACCATTTATTTAAAAGTCTGACATAATAAACTTATTCAACAACTCATCAGACCGCATATGGTCTGATACAAACTACCTCAGAGGAGCCAGGTCCAGAAGGGACTGAGACTCGATTTTGCCAAGGTCTAAGGGGTCTTCTAGGCATCTGTGATATATATATAACAGGTTGCAAGGGTGAGCATATAGTCGCTCAGCAGTACCAACATAAGAATATCAAGATAAAAACAGTAAGTAAACAGTTATAGGAACATAAATATAAATCAGTATAAAATTAGTAACCTGTAAATCATTTCGAACAACAGTAAATAAGCATCGGTAAAGAAAAACTGGATATCACTGACTAGCATGCTTTTTATAAACAACATAGTCGTGTGTTGTGTAAATACCAGAGTCCAATTTTAGCATGCTATTCACATTTGTTATTCAACTGTATAATTTACTTATTCCCTTACGGGAGCCCCAAAGCCAAATCAGATACGTAACGGATATGTGAAGACAGCTGATCAGGCTATCAACACCAGACGGCTCCAACTACCATCCCATACACCTGTTTAGGAACTCAGAGACTAGTTAGGTCTCTGAGCCACTGGACTAATTGGTTATGTAATGCGTGCAACCGAGTTAGCCTCTTACGCAACCTCAATGGGCCACTCTGGCCCCTATGTATCCCATATCTAATCGTTTTATCCAGTTTTCAAAACACTTGTACCTATCTCATTTTAAAATCATTCATTTAACAGCACACGTAAAACTACTTCACAAATCATTTTCATTCGAGATAGGTACCTTTCGAAGTTACTTTTCCCAAAAACAGGTTAAAAACAATTATTTATAACTACAGGGGATACGTAACTTAAAACGTTTCTCTTCCTATACGAGAATAAAACAACATGTTAGGAATATGTTGTGAACTTGATGATAAATTGAACAAAACACCTTAGTAGATTTAACTTAGTGTTTTTGTAGCTCTCCAAGGATGTTTTACTATAGTCCCGACGGATGAACTTTATAGTCCCGACGGATGACATCTGAACATCCATCGAGAGTGTAGCTTATGTAACAATAAATTTTGTAGCACATTTCTGCAAACAACAATGTTTGAGTTGAGTAGATGTTGTAGGATTCTTTGAGTCATGTTGACTACTAGATTGATATGCAGAATAGGTTGGCTAATTGTAAATATAAAATGTCTTGTAATTCTGCATAAGTGAAATAGAGTCAAGTGGCAGAAAGACTCCCGACAGATGATCTACAAAGGCTCCCGACAAATAATCAAAAAGGCTCCCGACGGATGACCAACATAGTCCCGACGGATGATAATATTCAAAATAGCAGTTGACAGTGACAACACAGTCACATGCGTCGGGTATTTGCAAATGGAATGTGGCAGCCTAACTACAGGATTTAGAGAACAAAGAAGCATTACCATTTCCATGCAATTATGAAGATATTCAAAGATGCTGGATAGAGTATTGTAGCAGCATGAAGTTAGACTAGATACAATTTGTCTTATTGTCTTGTCTTACTATCATGTAACTTAGTAATATATAAACCAAGAGTAGCAAGTTGAAAATAATCTAAGTGAGAAAGAAAAACTAGAGAAATAGAAAAAGCAAAATTTGTAAAGAATTTCTCAGTTGTTCTTGTTGTTCAACTTGTAAGCAGTTGTGTGCTCTTCAAGCATCACAGAGTTCTCATCTTTATATATATATATATATATATATATATATATATATATATATCTCTGGTGGATAATTTCAAATCCACCAGAAAGTTTTAAAGCCTTGTGTTTTATTGCTTTGTGTTTTGATTTCTATTTTACTTTCATTCCGCACTTCTTGCAAAATCAAACACAGTTATATATTAAGTAAGAACATTCTTAAAATCAGAAAAAGAAGCCAGAATTATATTCAACCCCCCTTCTGTAATTCTTGTTGCATTGTTTGGGAATAACAATTGGTATCAGAGCAAGCTTTGAAGTACAAAGAGTGTAAAGATCACCACAATCAGCAAGATGATCCGAAAAGATGTTGGAGTGAAAATTCCATTTCTGGAAAAAGACAACTATCACCACTGGAAGGTGAAGATGCACCTACATCTTCTTTCTTAAGGTGAAGCTTATATGGACTGCATTGAGAAAGTTCCTCATGTTCCTATGAGAGCTGCTACAGGAAATGAACCATCAGTTCCAAAGCCCATACATGAATGGTCTGATCCAGACATTGAACAAGTCAGGAAAGATAAAAAGGCCATGAACATACTGTTTAATGGTGTTGATGGTGATATGTTTGACAACATCATAAACTGCAAAACAGCAAAAGAAGTCTAGGACACAATTTAAATTATTTGTGATGGAACTGAGCAAGTAAGAGAGAACAATATGCAGCTCTTGATTCGGCAATATGAGCATTTTCACTGTGAAGAGTGTGAGTCACTCACTGATATATTTAGTAGATTTCAAAAGCTACTGAATGCTCTCAAGTTGCATGGAAGGGTCTATCAAACAAAAGACTCAAACCTTAAATTTCTTAGATCTCTACTAAAGGAATGGAAGCCCATGACAGTATCTTTAAGAAACTCTCAAGATTACAAGGAATTAACCTTGGAAAGACTGTATGGAATTCTAAAAACCTGTGAGCTTGAAAGAGAGCAAGATGAAAAGATGGATAAAGGAAGAAAGAAAGGAGGATCCATTGCACTAGTTGTTGAGCAAGAAAAGGAAAAGGAGATGAAGGTTGAAGCTGTGGAATCTGTATCAAACTCAAGGGTTTATGAAAGCAAGGGTAAAGGGCTGTGTAATAACCCCAAAATTTTGAACTTTTTGTAACCCTTATGAATAGTGTTTTAGCTGAATGAGAAAACTTTTCATGCCACACTATGTAGGGGTTCTGTTATGGATATTCTGAGATTTTATTAGTACTCTATATGGTATATAAGTGTATGTAAAGATCGTCAGAATCCAATTCCGAACACTTTGATTTTTCCCGAAAATCCACTAGATACGGAAAGAATTAAGTATAAGGTAACAGGATAAAAAGGATTTAAATTAAAGGATTATAAGAGAGGATCATAAAAGGATTATAATGTATTGAGAAAGGTTAAGGAAACCCAAGTAATAAGATCCCGGGTATGATCCCTCAAACGATAAACGAAAATGAAAGTTAAGCGAACCGTATAACAGATCAGCGGTCATTAGGCAAACAATTAGGAAGTTAATCAAAGAGATTAGAGGGGATGATGTCATCCAACCAATGAGAAGAGGACAAAGAGGGGAGGATGACATCACATGATGACATAAGCATGACATAGGGAGGAAGGAGATGTGGTTGGTTTATAACCACACAAAGTCAAGGTTAGAAAGGTAATTACCCAAAAACAAATAAAAAACAACCAACCAAAGAATCAAATCAAAGCAAAAACACAAAAATCTCTCTTTCTTCCAAGCTTGCTCTCGGCTTTTCTTCTTTTTCAAAGAAGAAATTTCCAAAAATCAAGTTCCAAGCATTGTTAAATCACAAGGTAATTATCTAAGGTTCCTTGTACATAGATATGGATATCCTATAAGTTTAAGCTCCTAATTCCTTCACAATCTCTTCCAATAAATCAAGGAAGAAGATGGTGAATAGTAACCTTCAAGAAATAACTTTAGTTTTCTTGAATTTTTATGAAAGTTTAAGGTTATACAAGCAAGGATCAAGGTTCTTTAGGCATTCAAAGCTCTTGTGTTGTGTTAAGAAGCTTCAAGGAAGGTATAATCTCTTAACCAAGCTTTGTTATTGAATGTTAAGAGCATAATATGAGTATTCTAGTTCATGAGAGGCTTGATGGTTGTGTATGTAGAGATTAGTTGGTTTTGGGATGTTTTTGGAGTTGTAAATCTTGGTTGTTGATTAATGAACTTAAGTGTAGTTTAAATTCATGATAAAGAATAGTATAAATTGTTAATGTTGAGTTTTTGGGGCTGTTATGATAAAGTATGGATGGAGTTTTGATTGGGTTGTGATTGTGGGTTGATTGTGAGATGATTTGGAGTGGTTTAAAATTGTATAATCGCGTAAACATAGCCGTCGTAATGCCCGATTTACCATAGACTGTTTTTGTTCTTAACATCAGAACCCTTGAACTCACTACTAGGTTTTGAACATTGCCATGTTTAGATAGTTCATGTTACGAGCTTCGTTTTGATATGTGGTTCGTTGGATTCCGATGAACGGTTTAGGAGAAACGGCCGTTTTAAGTAACGACGTTTCGCGAACGAACCCTTACCCCTCGCCTTACTTTGAAACATAGGTTAAAGACCTTAAAGGACTAATTGAATTATGAAACAATTATGGTAAGAGTTTTAGGCAGTTGGTAAGACACTCGCGAAGGAATCGCCTTAAAACTTGTAATGGTTAAATTATAAAAAATGGTGGAGCCGAGGGTACTCGAGTGACTTAAGAGAATCAGTAAGCGCAAAGCGAGCGTTAGAGTCTAAGGTAGTTAGAGTATAGATTTACAAGTGACTTTGGTTTAATTCCAACTTACTTGTTGTTTATAGGTTACCAGACTCGTCCCGAGCCTTTTATCACCCCCAGTCGCTCAGGCAAGTTTTCTACCCGTTATAATGTTGTTGTGATGTATATGTGTATATGCATGATCTTGTGATAAATGCATATTTGTTATTAGCAAATTCTTGCGATATATTGTAGCATGTGATATGGTATATATGCATGCCTGTTTCGTATTCTTGATTTATATATCTGTTGGTTCAAATGCTTATTCGTTGCATAATACCTATGCTAGAGATAAGCGGTATTTGCGTATACCCTTAGTATAGGGGATCAAAATATGAACTTTTTCTAAAACCGGGAGGCGAGACTCCCGAGTATAATATATATTTATATATATATATTGATATAGTTTTTAAAACTATTAATCGAATAAGGTTTATTCGATAACTTTATTTTATTTAATGAATATTATTACGAATATTCATTCGAGGGCTTATGACTCCTTTATTTTATTTAATGAATATTATTACGAATATTCATTCGAGGGCTTATGACTCCTTTATTTTATTTAATGAATATTATTACGAATATTCATTCGAGGACTTATGACTTCTTTATTTTATTAAATGAATATTATTTTGAATATTCATTCGAGGGCTTATGACTTCTTTATTTTATTAAATGAATATTATTTTGAATTTTCATTCGAGGGCTTATGACTTCTTTATTTTATTAAATGAATATTATTTTGAATATTCATTCGAGGACTTATGACTCCTTTTATTTTATTATTTGAATATTATTTGAATATTCATTCGAGTGCTTATGACTCCTTTATATTATTTATTGAATATTATTTGAATATTCATTCGAGGGCTTATGACTCAGTTTATATTATTTAATGAATATTCATTTGAGGATCTATGACTCCGATTATTTGCTGAGATATATTCTTTATTTTATTAAAGAATAAGGTGTCGATAATCAAACTTATCTTTGATTATTCAAATAAAGATAGTACTTTCGTATAAGTATATCTTTGGTTATTTAATACTCATTTCAAGTATAAGTTTTAAAACTTCTACTTCAATTATTTTTATAGAGATTATTCTTTATGGGAATATTATTTAAATAATAATATTCAGATATTTTCTAATATATTGGGACTGATTTATTTCATTAAATCAGCATTACTCCAAACACTCTTTAAAGTATTTTCGAGTCTTCAAAATGATTTTTAAAAGTTAGAGCGGATCCCAAAACTCATTTTTATATTTAAGATCTTCCTTTTAAAGGGGATTTAAATACTCGTTCAAAACTTGAGGGATCCGGCTCAGTGGTGTATTTTACATTCGCAACGAGGTTGCTGTTTTGAGAAAACATCTTGATTACTTGCCCATCGTTCGGGAAGTAAGTTCATCTATTTGAGTCGGCATAAGCAACATGGGCTCAGTGGGCGTCCATGAAAGTGTAAGTGGCTCAGTGGGAGTCCATCAAATACGTAAGTGGCTGAGTGGCAGTGCAACATAAGGTCCTATTGCGGCCAGGGTGATGACCAGTGGGGAATTCGTCCATCTACTAGTAGAAAAGGTTACTTATTGGTATCTTTGCCTGATCAGCAAGATATCAGGTTTATGCCAAGGTTTTCTCCTTTCCAAATTCATTGGATATTGCAACTCTGTTTATAATGTTCATAACAGTGGTTTTCAAGGAGTGTATGAAATGTATATATATAGGTGTATATATATATCGGGATTTAATGAAGTATCTCGTAACTTCATTATTTATAATGATATTCAAAGATTGAATCTATTCAAATCTTGTCTTGTAGTCTCATCTATGTGATGAACTTTTGAACTGATTATAACTTGAACGGTGGTAGTTCAAGTAATATTTGGAAAAGATATAAGTATATTGGGGTATCTTGTAACTTCATATTTTCAACTTATATCTAGTTAATGATTATCTTATGCATATCAAAGATTTTCAGAAAAATGTTGAGACAAGGGTAGATATATGAGATCACCTTGCAACGATATTTTTATACAGTTATAAACTGGAACTCTGTGTATATTATGCATGGAAGAGGACTTTCAAGATTTTGAAAAGTATATATGTATATATACTGAATATTTTGCGACTTCATCGCATTAAGATATCAAACTTGGTTCATTTCTTTTGACCAAGACTTTCATGAGTACTATGAGAAGGCTCATATATTGTTAATCATTATACATATTATTTTGGTGGGCTTGCTGCTCACCCTTGCTTTCTTCTTTCATCACACAACATCAGATAGATAAGATGAACAAGACCAAGCTCCCAATTCGCAAGCGGATAGGAAACGTTCCGCAGCTTTCTGGAAGCGTTGAGGCCACTGTAGCTGAGGTAGAAATTACCAATAGGCTAAGTTTTCAACTAATAATGTACCAGACTTATGTATATTATGAATTGTAATAATGGCAAAGAAATGTAAATTTATTCAGAAACCTGTTTAAGGTGCATTGGCATATAATTGTGGAATAAAACGACTTGTGATTATTTTTGGATATTCATCTCTGAGGTTATAACTTGTGGTGTGTGTGTTTAATGGTGGGATCACAGTATAGAGTAGTTGATTATTTATTAAGATTGGGTGTTATTAAGGGAAATGGAACTCGTGACAACCCGGATCCCCGACCCCGGATTTGGGGGTGTTACAGGCTGGTAGCTAAAAATGAAGAACAGTTGAGCCAAGATGACATGGATGACATAGATGAGCATCTTGCTTTTCTATCCAGGAGATTTTCCAAGCTCAAATTCAAGAAGAATTTTGGAGCAGCTAAGTCAAACAGAAACATGGTTGATAGTTTAAATTCAAGTGTTTCAAGTATGGTTTGGCAGGTCATTTTGCTAGTGAGTGCAGAAAGCCTGGTTCTGGTAAAAAGGAGTTTGAGCTCGTTGATTACAAGCAAAAATACTTTGAGTTGCTCAAGCAAAAGGAAAGGGCTTTTAATATACAAGAAAATGACTGGGCTGCAGATGGATTGGATGAAGGTGAAGAAACAAACTATGTCAACCTAGCTCTAATGGCCAAATCAGATGAAGCAGAAGTCAGTTAATCCAGTAATCAGGTAATCACCACTAACCTAGCACATTTAACTAAATAAGAGTGCAATGATGCCATCAATGATATGTCTACTGAGCTGTATCATTTGCGTGTAACTCTTAAATCTCTCACTAAGGAAAATGCTAAAATTAAAGAAAACAATTTGTTTTTTAAGTGAGAGGAATAATGTGCTAAAGTCTCAATTCATTGAGTTTGAAAAATTGAGAATTGAATGTAAAACTGCCAGGGATGAATTAATTGAATCTTTAAAAAAAGAAGAGATTTTAAGAAAGCAACTTGAACGAGAACAGGAAATGATTAAGGCATGGAAATCATCTAGAGATGTCCATGCTCAAATCACTAAAGTTCAAGGTATAGAATCTTTTTGTGATGTAGCCTGGTAAAAGAACAAGGAGAAGCTTGATTCCAATCTGGTTGAAGGACTTTCAACGGATGTGGATTCGACGGATGATGAAAATTATCCGTGGAATAATCAAAAGGATTATCCGTCGAAAGACATTGAGCCACATCTGTTGAATGTAAGTAAGCCCATTAGCAAAGCTAAGCTAGCTAAGTTGAATGATAAATATGGTTCAGTTTATGAAAACTTTGTTCCAGGAGAATCAAGTCAAGTGAGAAAAGAAGAGAGAGTCAATGTTGGTCATCTGTCTATCAAACATTTGAATGAGAGATTAGAAAAGATTGAGGTTAAAACGGAATCAAAAAGGAAAAGTAATATAAAGGGGAAGGTAGGAATTAACAAACATAACAACTACACACCTGATAAATACGCTCCTAGAAAAATTTATGTTAAGTGTGGTAGTGTTAATCATATGTCTGTTAATTGCAAACTTACTAAGCCTGCACCCATGTCTGCACCTTCCTCTTTTCCCAACATGACTGCCATGCTTGCAATGCCTATGAATGTTTTTCCTGCACAGAATCTGAATGCACAATTTTCTAATATGACATTTGCACCTAATCCTTATTATGATGTATTTAGTATGCCTCAAATGTCATTTAGCATGCCTTATTGGAATAACTGGTGTGCATATTTTGTGTACTTGATGATTACATAAACAAAACACCTAAGTAGATTTTACTTAGTGAAATAATGTAGCACTTGACGGATAAAAATTATAGTCCCGACGGATAACTCATTATAGTC
The DNA here is from genome assembly GCF_009905375.1 of Apium graveolens. Classification (NCBI taxonomy): domain Eukaryota; kingdom Viridiplantae; phylum Streptophyta; class Magnoliopsida; order Apiales; family Apiaceae; genus Apium; species Apium graveolens. The sequence goes on from NC_133652.1 coordinate 48,277,756, forward strand.
CCGACGGATGATGACTTATTATCCATCGAGTGAGTAGCTTATGTAATAATGAGTCTGTAGCACATTTACGCATACACCTTTGTATAAATTCTGTAGTAGCATATAAGTCATGTTGACTTTAACTAGATATGCAGAATAGGTTGATTAATTGTACATAGATGATGTCTTGTAATTCTGTGTAAATGAATTGAAGTCATGTGCCAAAATAGCTACCGACGGATGATTAACAAAGCCATCGACGGATGATCAAATAGCTATCAACGTGTAACACCCCCAGATCCGGGGTCGAGGATCCGGGTCGTCACGGTCTTTCTTTCCACAATATCACTTCACTTAATTAATAATAATAACCTTATGCTGTGACCCCACACTAACACACACCATAACCCGTTATAGTCTCAGAGATGAAATTTAAATAAGTACAAGTCTTTGAATCCACAATTTAAAAGTTATTACAACCCAAAATGATTACTTGATAAATTTACAGTTAATTGCCATTATCTGCCACAAGTTATAATTATACATAATTGATTCTCAAAAGTAGATGGTCTGATCTACAATAGATCTACCTCTGCAGCTATAGCAGCTACAACATCAACGGGAAGACGCGGGACGCTTCCCACGCGCTTGCGCTGGGTCTGCTGGAGTCTGGCCATCTTTCCTAACTGTTGTTGTGTGATGAAGAAATAAAGCAAGGGTGAGCAGCAAGCCCACCAAAATAATATGTATAATGATTTACAATATATGAGCCTACTCATAATACTCATGAAAGTCTTGGTCAAAAGAAATGAACCAAGTTTGATATCTTAATGCGATGAAGTCGCAAAATATTCAGTATATATACATATATACTTTTCAAAATATTGGAAGTCCTCTTCCATGCGTAATATACACAAAGTCCCAGTGTATAACTGTATAAAAAATATCGTTGCAAGGTGATCTCATATATCTAACCTTGTTTCAACGTTTTTCTGAAAATCTTTGTCATTCCTAAGACAATTATTAATTAGATATAAGTTTAAAAGATGAGGTTACCAAATACCCCAATATACTTATATCTTTCCCAATACTACTTGAACTACCACCGTTCAAGTTATAATCAGTTTCAAAAGTTCATCACATAGATGAGATTACAAGACAAGATTTGAATAGATTCAATCTTTGAAATATTATTGAATGAAATAAAGTTACGAGATACTTTATTTAGTCCCGATATATATATATCCACATATATATATCTCTTAAACATTTCCTGGAACCTCTGTTATGTAAAGTATGAACAGAGTTGCAATATCCAATGAATTTGGAAGGAAAAGAAAACCTTTGGCATAAACCAGATATCTTGCTGATCAGGCAAAGATACCCATAAGTAACCTTTTCTACTAGTAGATGGACGAATTCCCCACTGGTCATCACCCTGGTCATAATTAAGACCTTATGCTGGACTGCCACTCAGCCACTTATGCATTTGATGGACTCCCACTGAGCCACTTACACTATCATGGACGCCCACTGCGCCCATGTTGCTTATGCCGACTCAATAGATGGACTTACTTCCCGAACGTTGGGTAAGTAATCAATTCATTTGCCAAAACTGCAACCTTGTTGCGAATATAAAATACACCACAGAGCCGGATTCCCCAGGTTTTGAACGAGTATTTAAATCCCCTTTAAAAGGAAGATCTTAAATATAAAAATGAGTTTTGGGATCCGCTCTAACTTTTTAAAAAATCATTTTGAAGACTCGAAAACACTTTAAAGAGTGTTTGGAGTAAGGCTGATTTAATGAAGTAAATCAGTCCCCAGAATACTTAGAAAATGACTGAATATTATTATTTAAATAATATTCCCATAAAGAATAATCTTTATTTGAATAATCGAAAATAAGTTTGATTATTGAACATTATTCTTTAATAAAATAAAGAATATATCTCAGCAAATAATCGGAGTCATAGATCCTCAAATGAATATTCAAATAATATTCAATAAATAATATAAACTGAGTCATAAGCCCTCGAATGAATATTCAAATAATATTCAATAAATAATATAAAAGAGTCATAAGCCCTCGAATGAATATTCAAATTATATTCAAATAATAAAATAAACTGAGTCATAAGCCCTCGAATGAATATTCAAATAATAAAATAAAATGAGTCATAAGCCCTCGAATGAATATTCAAATAATATTCAGATAAATAAATAAAAGGAGTCATACGCCTTCGGATAATATTCAAAATAATATTCATTAATAAAGTAAAAGGAGTCATAAGTCCTCGAATGAATATTCAAAATAATATTCAATAATAAAATAAAGTTAAAGTTATCGAATAAACCTTATTCGATTAATAGTTTTAAAAACTATATCCATATATATATATAAATATATATATATATAATATACTCGGGAACATCGACTCCCGGTTTAGAAATATGTTCACCTTTTATCCCCTATACTAAGGGTATACGCAACTACTTGCTTATTTCTAGCATAGGTATTATGCAACTATAAGCATTGAAATCAACAGATAGATAACCAGATTACGAAACAGACATGCATATATACCATATTAGCATGCTCCAATATATCGCAAAATTTGCTAATAACAATCATGCAATATCACAAGATAATGCATATACATATATTTACATCACAGCAACAGTATAACGGGTAGAAAACTTGCCTGAGCGACTGGGGGTTACGAATGGCTCGGGACGAGTCTGGTAACCTATAAGCAACAAGTAAGTTGGAATTAAACCAAAGTCACTTGTAAATCTATACTTTAACTAACTTAGACTCTAACGCTCGTTTTGCGCTCACTGATTCGCTTAAGTCACTCGGGTACCCTCGGCTCCACCATTTTTAATAATTTAACCTTTACGAGTTTTAAGGCGATTCCTTCGCGAGTGTCTTACCAACTGCCTAACACACTTACCATAAATGTTTCATACTTCAATTAGTCCTTTTTGGTCTTTAACCTATGTTTCAAAGTAAGGCGAGGGGAAATGTTTCGTTCGCGAAATGCCGTTACTTGAAACGGTCGTTTCTCCTAAACCGTGCATCGGAATCGAACGAACTACATATCAAAACGAAGCTCGTAACATGAGCTACCTAAACATGGCAGTGGTCACAATCTAGCAGGGGGTCCTCGGGTCCTAATGTTATGCACAAAACAGTCTAAAGAAAATCGGACGTTACGACGGCTATGTTTACGCGATTACCAATATTTATACCACTCCAATTCTTTACCAATTCACTACAAACCACCCAACCATCGTCAATACCTCAAACACAACTTATATCAAGGCAAAGTCAGTCCATAATCTCAAGGTTTTCCAACTTATTCAACCACAAACATGATCTACTAACCATAACTTAAGATTCATTAACCATTAACCAAGATTCATATCCAAAATCACCACAAATCCAACCAAACTATCTAACATACATGGATCTTGCTATACATACATGGATATTTCTATATATACATTAATCCATCCATGAACTCATCAAAACTCAAAGTTCAAACTATAAGTTAAAGGTGAAAGTTGTTTATACCTCCTTGAAGCTTCCTAACACAACCCAAGAGCTTTGAATGCCTAAAAGAACCTTGATCCTTGCTTGTATAACCTTAATCTTTCATAAAAATTCAAGAAAACTAAAGTTATTTCTTGAAGGTTACTATTCACCATCTTCTTCCTTGATTTATAGAAAAAGATTGGCTTGGAATTAGAAGCTTAAACTTATAGGAAGTATGTAACTATCCATGGGGAAGCTTAGATAATTACCTTGCTAAATAGTAAGTGGTGGAGCTTGGATCTTCAAATTTTAAGAAAACCACCCGAGAGCTTCATGAACAAAGCCTTGGTTGCTTTTGATTTTTGATGAAAATTATTTTTGCTTGGCTTGGTTGCTTGGTTTTTGTGCTTGCTTTAGTCAATTACCTTCTTGCCCTTGAATTTGTGTGGTTCTCATTCAACCACACCTCCTTCCTTCCCATGTCATGCTTATATCATCCTCATGATGTCATTCTCCCTTCCTTGTCCTCTTTCTATTGGTTGGATGACATCATTCCCACTAATCCCTTTGATTAACTTCCTAATCGTTTGCCTAATGACCGCTGATCTGTTATACGGTTCGCTTAACTTTCGTTCTCGTTTATCGTTTGAAGGATCATACCCGGGATCTTATTACTTAGGTTCCCTTAACCTTTCTCAATACCTTATATTCCTTTTTATGATCCTCTATTATAATCCTTTAATTTAAATTCTTTTTATCCTGTTACCTTATACTCAATTTTCTCCGTATCTTGTGGATTTCCGGGAAAAACCAAAGTGTTCGGAATTGGATTCTGACGATCTTTACATACACTTATATACCACATAGAGTACTAATAATATCCCATAAGATCAATAACAGAACCCCTACATAGCGTGGCATGAAAAGTTTTCTCGTTCAGCAAAAACACTATTCATAAGGGTTTCAAAATTTCTCAAAAATTGGGGTTATTACAGTCTCCCCTCCTTAAAAGGATTCCGTCCCGGAATCAGATAGAAAATGAATAGGGATACTCTCTTAGCATTGCACTTTCTAACTCTCGAGTAAATTTTCCCACATTGTGGTTCTACCACCAAACTCTGCCTAGTTTGATAATCCTTCTCCTAAGCACTTGTTCCTTTTCACTCTATAACCCTTCCTGGTTGCTCCATATAGGTTACGTCGGGTTGCATATCTATGCGCTCATATGCCTCTATTTATCTGGCATCTAAATTACACTTCCTTAACATTGATACGTGAAACACGTTACGACCTGCTACATGTTCGGGGTTAGGGCTAGCTCATATGCTAACTTCCCAAACGTCTTAATATATCCAAGGGTCCAACAAATTGTAGACTTAGCTTTCCTTTCTTTCCGAACCTCATCAATCCTTTCCAAGGGATACCTATAACATTACTAGGTCCCCTATTTCATACTCTTTATCCTTTCGTGTCAAATCAACATACTTATCATGTCCATCTTGGGCTACTACCAGCCGTCCTCTGATTAGATCTATCATATCCTTGGTCCTTTGGACTACTGCAGGTCCGAGCATCTTGCGCTCTACAACTTCATCCTAACATAAGGGAGATCGACATTGTCTTCCCTCAAGGATCTCATAAGGCGACATCTCGATAATGACATATGATCTATTGTCGTAAGATAACTCAATCCGAATTAAGTGATCATTCCAAATTCTTTCAAGTCTATTGCACAGACTCTCATTATAGCTTTTATCATTAGAGCTTCTGCTTCTCAATACCCATTCTTTTCCAGTTCGTAATCGCTACTACCTTCCGTTCCTAATATTATACTGGTTATACTTTTGCTCGTTAGCGTTCTATAACCTTTTAATAACCACGTCAACCTTAGTATCACGAATGTGTTCCCATTCCGCATACTACCACCACTTTATTACTCCTTTTTCAGTTGTTTCTATTTTCCAAAATTTGATCAATCAAATAGAAGTAAAGGAATTTGTTGAGAGATCACTATGATCATGAACACTTGTTATATCGCATAGTTAGTACAGAAGGTGGCCAGCCTTTAGTACTTGACAAGCAATTAAACAACATGTGGTATCCTACTAGGCTTCTATCACAAAGATAGATAGTCATTCGGCAATACCTCCCCTTCTGGAAGGGTTGTTCTTCTCAGCTTACATGAAATGAAAAGAAGAGAAAAGAACAAATTGAAGAGAATTGTATATATGAAAAAAAATATACTGCCACAAAATATCTGGCTTGGAACCTACCTCTGAACTATAGAGGTTGGTCATAGGAGAACAAAACATATACGTATTTATATCAGCATCGAGCATTATAGCCTCACATTTCTCTGTCTATTCGAACTTCTCAGTCTTATGAGTAAGCCGCGTTAAAGGGGGCTACTATCTTTACAAACTTGAACGAACCTCTGGTAGTGACCGGCCAATCCTACCTCTGGTAGTTGCCCTAACCATGGTCATCAATTCCTCAGTGGTCCTTTATTCATTCTTGTCAGGATCCTCCATGGGATCCTCCTCAGCAACTATCCCTTCTAGGACAACATCCTCAACCGCTACATCCTCAATATCAACATCATCCGGTCCTGCATTAGGACACTCTATCGGATCCACAATCCGATCTCCAATTAGTAATAAAACATCATCGCGCTGTTGCTCCTCAACCTCAGGGTTCGGAGTCCCGCTACTCTATACGATAACGAACTACGCTTCTATCGCTACATTTATAAGGGTTCCCATAAGGGTTTTAACTGTCAGTACTACGTTAGGTAGTCCGACTATGAACTTGGCAAGAGTTCTTATTATCTTAGTGAACTTATTATCTTAACGTCCCATCATCTCTGAGGTTTATAACGCTTAGCTCTGATACCATTTCTGTAACACCCCCAGATCCGGGGTCGAGGATCCGGGTCGTCACGGTCTTTCTTTCCACAATATCACTTCACTTAATTAATAATAATAACCTTATGCTGTGACCCCACACTAACACACACCACAACCCGTTATAGTCTCAGAGATGAAATTTAAATAAGTACAAGTCTTTGAATCCACAATTTAAAAGTTATTACAACCCAAAATGATTACTTGATAAATTTACAGTTAATTGCCATTATCTGCCACAAGTTATAATTATACATAATTGATTCTCAAAAGTAGATGGTCTGATCTACAATAGATCTACCTCTGCAGCTATAGCAGCTACAACATCAACGGGAAGACGCGGGACGCTTCCCACGCGCTTGCGCTGGGTCTGCTGGAGTCTGGCCATCTTTCCTAACTGTTGTTGTGTGATGAAGAAATAAAGCAAGGGTGAGCAGCAAGCCCACCAAAATAATATGTATAATGATTTACAATATATGAGCCTACTCATAATACTCATGAAAGTCTTGGTCAAAAGAAATGAACCAAGTTTGATATCTTAATGCGATGAAGTCGCAAAATATTCAGTATATATACATATATACTTTTCAAAATATTGGAAGTCCTCTTCCATGCGTAATATACACAAAGTCCCAGTGTATAACTGTATAAAAAATATCGTTGCAAGGTGATCTCATATATCTAACCTTGTTTCAACGTTTTTCTGAAAATCTTTGTCATTCCTAAGACAATTATTAATTAGATATAAGTTTAAAAGATGAGGTTACCAAATACCCCAATATACTTATATCTTTCCCAATACTACTTGAACTACCACCGTTCAAGTTATAATCAGTTTCAAAAGTTCATCACATAGATGAGATTACAAGACAAGATTTGAATAGATTCAATCTTTGAAATATTATTGAATGAAATAAAGTTACGAGATACTTTATTTAGTCCCGATATATATATATCCACATATATATATCTCTTAAACATTTCCTGGAACCTCTGTTATGTAAAGTATGAACAGAGTTGCAATATCCAATGAATTTGGAAGGAAAAGAAAACCTTTGGCATAAACCAGATATCTTGCTGATCAGGCAAAGATACCCATAAGTAACCTTTTCTACTAGTAGATGGACGAATTCCCCACTGGTCATCACCCTGGTCATAATTAAGACCTTATGCTGGACTGCCACTCAGCCACTTATGCATTTGATGGACTCCCACTGAGCCACTTACACTATCATGGACGCCGACTGCGCCCATGTTGCTTATGCCGACTCAATAGATGGACTTACTTCCCGAACGTTGGGTAAGTAATCAATTCATTTGCCAAAACTGCAACCTTGTTGCGAATATAAAATACACCACAGAGCCGGATTCCCCAGGTTTTGAACGAGTATTTAAATCCCCTTTAAAAGGAAGATCTTAAATATAAAAATGAGTTTTGGGATCCGCTCTAACTTTTTAAAAAATCATTTTGAAGACTCGAAAACACTTTAAAGAGTGTTTGGAGTAAGGCTGATTTAATGAAGTAAATCAGTCCCCAGAATACTTAGAAAATGACTGAATATTATTATTTAAATAATATTCCCATAAAGAATAATCTTTATTTGAATAATCGAAAATAAGTTTGATTATTGAACATTATTCTTTAATAAAATAAAGAATATATCTCAGCAAATAATCGGAGTCATAGATCCTCAAATGAATATTCAAATAATATTCAATAAATAATATAAACTGAGTCATAAGCCCTCGAATGAATATTCAAATAATATTCAATAAATAATATAAAAGAGTCATAAGCCCTCGAATGAATATTCAAATTATATTCAAATAATAAAATAAACTGAGTCATAAGCCCTCGAATGAATATTCAAATAATAAAATAAAATGAGTCATAAGCCCTCGAATGAATATTCAAATAATATTCAGATAAATAAATAAAAGGAGTCATACGCCTTCGGATAATATTCAAAATAATATTCATTAATAAAGTAAAAGGAGTCATAAGTCCTCGAATGAATATTCAAAATAATATTCAATAATAAAATAAAGTTAAAGTTATCGAATAAACCTTATTCGATTAATAGTTTTAAAAACTATATCCATATATATATATATAAATATATATATATATAATATACTCGGGAACATCGACTCCCGGTTTAGAAATATGTTCACCTTTTATCCCCTATACTAAGGGTATACGCAACTACTTGCTTATTTCTAGCATAGGTATTATGCAACTATAAGCATTGAAATCAACAGATAGATAACCAGATTACGAAACAGACATGCATATATACCATATTAGCATGCTCCAATATATCGCAAAATTTGCTAATAACAATCATGCAATATCACAAGATAATGCATATACATATATTTACATCACAGCAACAGTATAACGGGTAGAAAACTTGCCTGAGCGACTGGGGGTTACGAATGGCTCGGGACGAGTCTGGTAACCTATAAGCAACAAGTAAGTTGGAATTAAACCAAAGTCACTTGTAAATCTATACTTTAACTAACTTAGACTCTAACGCTCGTTTTGCGCTCACTGATTCGCTTAAGTCACTCGGGTACCCTCGGCTCCACCATTTTTAATAATTTAACCTTTACGAGTTTTAAGGCGATTCCTTCGCGAGTGTCTTACCAACTGCCTAACACACTTACCATAAATGTTTCATACTTCAATTAGTCCTTTTTGGTCTTTAACCTATGTTTCAAAGTAAGGCGAGGGGAAATGTTTCGTTCGCGAAATGCCGTTACTTGAAACGGTCGTTTCTCCTAAACCGTGCATCGGAATCGAACGAACTACATATCAAAACGAAGCTCGTAACATGAGCTACCTAAACATGGCAGTGGTCACAATCTAGCAGGGGGTCCTCGGGTCCTAATGTTATGCACAAAACAGTCTAAAGAAAATCGGACGTTACGACGGCTATGTTTACGCGATTACCAATATTTATACCACTCCAATTCTTTACCAATTCACTACAAACCACCCAACCATCGTCAATACCTCAAACACAACTTATATCAAGGCAAAGTCAGTCCATAATCTCAAGGTTTTCCAACTTATTCAACCACAAACATGATCTACTAACCATAACTTAAGATTCATTAACCATTAACCAAGATTCATATCCAAAATCACCACAAATCCAACCAAACTATCTAACATACATGGATCTTGCTATACATACATGGATATTTCTATATATACATTAATCCATCCATGAACTCATCAAAACTCAAAGTTCAAACTATAAGTTAAAGGTGAAAGTTGTTTATACCTCCTTGAAGCTTCCTAACACAACCCAAGAGCTTTGAATGCCTAAAAGAACCTTGATCCTTGCTTGTATAACCTTAATCTTTCATAAAAATTCAAGAAAACTAAAGTTATTTCTTGAAGGTTACTATTCACCATCTTCTTCCTTGATTTATAGAAAAAGATTGGCTTGGAATTAGAAGCTTAAACTTATAGGAAGTATGTAACTATCCATGGGGAAGCTTAGATAATTACCTTGCTAAATAGTAAGTGGTGGAGCTTGGATCTTCAAATTTTAAGAAAACCACCCGAGAGCTTCATGAACAAAGCCTTGGTTGCTTTTGATTTTTGATGAAAATGATTTTTGCTTGGCTTGGTTGCTTGGTTTTTGTGCTTGCTTTAGTCAATTACCTTCTTGCCCTTGAATTTGTGTGGTTCTCATTCAACCACACCTCCTTCCTTCCCATGTCATGCTTATATCATCCTCATGATGTCATTCTCCCTTCCTTGTCCTCTTTCTATTGGTTGGATGACATCATTCCCACTAATCCCTTTGATTAACTTCCTAATCGTTTGCCTAATGACCGCTGATCTGTTATACGGTTCGCTTAACTTTCGTTCTCGTTTATCGTTTGAAGGATCATACCCGGGATCTTATTACTTAGGTTCCCTTAACCTTTCTCAATACCTTATATTCCTTTTTATGATCCTCTATTATAATCCTTTAATTTAAATTCTTTTTATCCTGTTACCTTATACTCAATTTTCTCCGTATCTTGTGGATTTCCGGGAAAAACCAAAGTGTTCGGAATTGGATTCTGACGATCTTTACATACACTTATATACCACATAGAGTACTAATAATATCCCATAAGATCAATAACAGAACCCCTACATAGCGTGGCATGAAAAGTTTTCTCGTTCAGCAAAAACACTATTCATAAGGGTTTCAAAATTTCTCAAAAATTGGGGTTATTACACAACGGATGTTCAATATAGCAGTCGACGGATGATCAATGAAGCCATCAACGGATGATCATAAAGTCCACGGATGATCATGTACTCAACGGATAAAGAATTCAAATATCAGTTGACAGTGACAACTAGTCACATGCGTCGAAGTGTATGCAAATGGAATGAGGAAGCCTATTAACTGGGTAATAGAGAACAAAGTAGCAAAGCATTAGACCCGATAGTTTTTATGATGATCATGTCTTTTGACTTTGTAATCTTGGTAATATATAAACCAAGAAGTAGCAAATAGAAACATAGATCTGAGATACAAAAAGTGAGAAACATTTGTAAGCAGAATTATTAGCATTTCTCTGTATTCTCAGTAGTTCATATTTGTAAGCAGCTGTGAGCATTCTTGCACACAGAGTTCTCTCGATATAATATATATCTCTGGTGGAATTGTTTAAATCCACCAGAAAGTTTTTAAAGACTCTTGTTTTTAATTAATCGTGTTTTGATTCACTTAAGTTTTTATTCCGCATTGTGCTAATCAATACACTTATATTTATATTCGAGTTTGAACATTTTTATTCTAAGCAAAAGGTTCAAGAATTCCATTCAACCCCCCTTCTGTAATTCTTGCTATATTGTTAAGGGCCTAACAATTGGTATCAGAGTAAGCTCTTAACTTATAAAGAGTTTAAAGATCAAAACAATTCAGCAAGATGAACAAGAAGGATGTTGGAGTCAAGATTCCTTTTCTAGATAAAGATAATTACCATCATTGGAAGGTAAAGATGCATCTTCATATGCTTTCTCAAGATGAGGCCTATGTGGACTGCATAGAAAGAGGCCCTCATGTTCCAATGAGAGCTGCAATAGGAAACGAGCCATCAGTCCCCAAGCCAAGGCATGAGTGGTCTGATCCTGACATTGAACAAGTCAGGAAGGATAAAAAGGCCATGAATATTCTGTTTAATGGAGTTGAAGCAGACATGATTGACAACATTATCAACTGCAAAACTGTCAAGGAAGTTTGGGATACTATACAGATAATATGTGATGGCACTGAGCAAGTTAGAGAAAATAAGATGCAGCTCTTGATTCAGCAATATGAGCATTTTCACAATGAGGAAAGTGAGTCTCTCACTTACATTTTTAGTAGGTTTCAAAAACTACTAAATGCTCTCAAGTTGCATGGAAGGGTCTATCAGACTAAAGACTCTAATCTGAAATTCCTTAGATCTCTTCCAAAGGAATGGAAACCAATGACAGTCTTATTAAGAAACTCACAAGATTATAAGGAGTTTACTTTGGAGAGACTGTATGGTATCCTGAAAACCTATGAGCTTGAAATCGAGCAGGATGAAAGGATGGAGAGAGGAAAGAAGAAAGGAGGATCCATTGCACTAGTTGCTGAGTTGGAAAAGGAGAAGGAAGTGAAGATGGAAGCTGTTGAATCAACTTCAAAGGTCTGTGAGAACAAGGGCAAGGGGCTTGCAATACAAAGTGAAGATTCATTGAGCCAAGATGACATGGAGGACATTGATGAGCACCTAGCATTTCTTTCCAGGAGATTTTCCAAGCTCAAGTTCAAGAAGAACTTTGGAGCAGCCAAGCCAAATAGAAACATGGTGGATAAGTCAAAATTCAAATGATTCAAATGTGGCTTGGCAGGGCATTTTGCCAGTGAGTGTAGGAAGTCAGATTCCAGTAAGAAAAAGCTTGAGTCTGTGGATTATAAGCAAAAATATTTTGATCTACTCAAGCAAAAGGAAAGGGCTTTTATTACACAAGAAAATGACTGGGCAGCAGATGGTCTGGATGAAGATGAAGATGTCAGCTATGTCAATCTAGCCCTAATGGCCAAGTCTGATGAGACAGAGACAAGTTCCTCAAGCAATCAGGTAATTACTACAAACCTTGCACATTTATCTAAAGCTGAGTGTAATGATGCCATAAATGACATGTCTACAGAATTATATCATTTGTGTGTTACACTTAAGTCTCTTACTAAAGAAAATGCTAAAATCAAAGAAAATAATTTGTTTTTAAGTAAGAGGAATAATGTGCTTGAGTCTCAGTTTATTGATTTTGAGAAACTAAGAATTGAGTGTAAGATTTTCAAGGAGGAATTAACTGAGTCCTTGAAAAAGGAAGAAATTTTAAAGAAGCAGCTCGAGCGTGAACAAGAGGTGATTAAAGCATGGAAAACATCCAGGGATGTCCATGCTCAAATCACCAAAGTTCAAGGAATTGAGTCTTTCTGTGATGAAGCCTGGAAAAAGAACAAAGAGAAACTAGAACCTAATTTGGTAGATGGACTGCTAACAGATGTAGACTCGACGGATGATGAGGATTATCCGTCGGATAACAAAAACAGTTATCCATCGAATGATGAAAATCCTCATCCGTCGGCTGTTAGCAAGCCCATCAGTAAAGCCAAACTAGTTAAGCTGAATGAGAAGTATGGGTCTATTTCCAAGAACTTTGTTTTAGGAGAGTCGAGTCAAGTTAAGAAAGGGAAAAAGGCTAATGTTGGGCACATGACTGTCAAACAGTTAAGTGACAGACTTGAAAAGATTGAGGTAAAAACAGAGACTAAAAGGAAAAACAATAGGAATGGTAAAGTAGGGATTAACAAACACAATAACTACACACCTGATAAATATGCTCCCAGAAAAATCTGTGTCAAGTGTGGTAGTGTAAATCATCTGTCTGTCAATTGCAAATCTGCCATACCTACTTCCATGTCTGTGCAGCCTCAATTTCCTAACATGAATGCCATGTCTTCCATGCCTGTTAATGTTATGTCAACACAGAACATGAATGCATAGTTTGCTAATATGCCATTTGCACCTAATCCTTATTATGTTACATATAGTATGCCACAAATGCCATTTAGCATGCCTAACTGGAATAACATGTTTACACATAGCATGCCATTTCCTGTTAGTCATAATATGCATGATAATTCTGTTGTAATGAATGGTTTCAAAGGCCCAACTCAAATGACTAAGGATATCTCTGAAATTCCTAAGCCAAATGAGATAAAGCCTAAGAAACAGAAAAAGAAAGCTAACAAGCAGGACCCAAGGAAACTTGGGTACCAAAATCAACTTGATTTGATTTTGATGTGTGCAGGGAATCAGAAAGAATCTTTGGTACTTGGATAGTGGTTGTTCAAGATACATGACTGGTGATTCTACCCTGCTCACAGAGTTCAAAGAGAGAGTTGGCCCAAGTATCACTTTTGGAGATGACAGCAAGGGGTATACTGTGGGATATGGCTTGATTTCAAAGGACAATGTCATCATTGAGGAGGTTGCCGTAGTGGATGGTCTCAAACACAATCTGTTGAGTATCAGCCAGCTTTGTGACAAAGGCAATTCAGTAACCTTCAACTCATAAGCCTATGTTGTGACTAATAAGAGAAGTAACAAAGTGGTTCTCACTGGTGTGAGAAAAGGAAATGTGTACCTAGCTGATTTCAACTCATCCAATGCAGATTATGTAACTTGTCTTCTCAGTAAAGCAAGTCAGGATGAAAGTTGGCTATGGCACAAGAAACTATCCCACTTAAACTTCAAGACCATGAATGAGCTGGTAAAGAAAGAACTGGTCAGAGGCATTCCTCTAGTGGAGTTTTCAAAGGATGGACTGTGTGATGCCTTCCAAAAAGGGAAGCAGATTAAAGCATCATTCAGGAAGAAACATGATTCAACAATTGAAGAACCTTTGCAACTGCTTCACATGGACTTGTTTGGACCAGTCAATGTATTGTCAATCTCAAAGAAAAGATTTTGCCTAGTAATTGTAGATGATTTCTCAAAGTTCTCTTGGACATATTCTCTAAAGTCTAAATATGAGGCTAGTGAAATCATCATCAATCACATAAGACAAGTCAATAATCATCCTGATTTCAAGGTTAGAAGAATCAGGAGTGACAATGGAACTGAGTTCAAGAATTCTGTCATTAGAGCATTTTGTAAAGAAAATGGGATTCTGCATGAGTTTTCAGCATCAAGGACTCCACAACAGAATGGATTAGTGGAAAGGAAGAACAGATCACTTATTGAAGCTACAAGGACAATGCTTGAAGAATCTAAACTGCCAACATATTTCTGGGCTGAAGCTGTAAATACTGCATATTACACTCAGAATATTTCTCTGGTTAATCAAGCAAGATGCAAGACTCCCTATCAATTGTTCAAGAACAAGAAGCCAACTCTAAACTTTTTTCATGTCTTTGGCTGCAAATGCTATATTCTGAGAAATCAAACTGATCAAAATGGGAAGTTTGATGCTGAAGCAGATTAAGGAATTTTTGTTGAATATGCTGTTGGTAAAGCATATAGAGTCTACAATCTAAGAACCATGGAATCAATACATGTTGTGTTTGATGACAAAAAGATTGAAGGACTGAAAGATGGAGATTACCATGAGCGCCCCAAATTCGATAATGTGGAGATGGTTAGTGATGACAGTGATGATGAAAGTGATCAAGAAACAGTGTCTAAGGATAATGCAGATAAATCTACTACCAATGAAGCACAAAACTCAACATTTGTCGAGTTGCATAATGCTTCATCCTTCGGAAGGCAATCTGCGTTATCCGTCAGGAGACAACCAGCTTCATCCGTCGGTACTCAAAATTCACCATCCGTCAGGTTATCAAAAGGAGTAGGAAGTCAAGATAGATCAACTATAGAAAGTTCCCCTTTCTCAAATCAAAGATCCACAAACTCAGGGGGAGTTTCTAACAGTAAAAACTCAATCACACATCAAGACAACAATGAGGTTTCTTCATCTAGAGTTAATCTACCTCAACAAAGGAAATGGACAAAAGATCACCCCTTTGAGCTTATCATTGGTGATGTTTCTTCTAGAGTTCAAACAAGAAGAGCAACTCAAGAAGAATGTCTATATAACAGCTTTCTATCCAAGGAAGAACCAAAGAAGGTAGAAGAAGCTTTGTTGGATCCAGATTAGATTTTAGCTATGCAGGAGGAGCTAAACCAATTTGAAAGGAATAATGTGTGGAAGCTGGTACCCAAGCCTAAAGGAAAGCATCCAATAGACACCAAGTGGGTATTCAGAAACAAGATGGATGAAAATGGCATAGTTGTCAGGAATAAGGCTAGATTGGTTGCCAAAGGCTACTGTCAACAAGAAGGAATAGATTTTGATGAAACATTTGCTCCTGTTGCAAGACTTGAAGCCATCAGAATCTTCTTAGCATATGCAGCCCATGCCAATTTCAAGGTCTATCAAATGGATGTCAAAAGTGCCTTTTTGAATGGAGATTTGGAGGAAGAAGTTTATGTCAGTCAACCTCCTGGCTTTGAAGATCCAAATTTTCCAGGATATGTCTGTTATCTTTTGAAAGCACTTTATGGACTGAAGTAAGCACCTAGAGCCTGGTATGACACTTTATCAAAGTTCCTTTTGGAAAATCACTTCACAAGAGGTACTGTAGATAAAACTTTATTTTTCAGAAATGTTAATGGCTCTAGTATACTTGTTCAAATTTATGTAGATGATATTATTTTTGGCTCTACAGATGAGAAACTTTACAAAAAGTTTGCCAAATTGATGCAAAGTAAGTATGAAATGAGCATGATGGGAGAGCTAACTTACTTTCTTGGTTTACAAGTTAAGCAAGTTAGTGATGGAATATTCATTAGTCAAACTAAATATATTTTTGATCTTTTAAAGAAGTTTGATCTAATGGATTGTACATCTGCAAAAACTCCCATGGCCACAGCAACTAAGCTTGAATTAAACACTACTGAAAAGTCTGTGGATATTTCAAATTATAGAGGCATGATTGGCTCACTTCTGTACTTAACAGCTAGTAGTCCAGATATAATGTTTGCTACATGTTTATGTGCTAGATTTCAGGCTGATCCTAGAGAATCTCACCTAATAGCTATTAAGAGAATTTTCAGATGTTTCAAGGGAACACCAAACCTTGGCATTTGGTACCCTAGAGATTCTGGTTTTGATCTAACTGGTTATTCAGATGCAGATTATGCAGGTTGTAGAATTGATAGAAAGAGTACAACAGGAACCTGTCAATTTCTAGGAAACAAGCTTGTGTCCTGGTTCAGTAAACAGCAAAATTCAGTCTCTACTTCCACAGCTGAAGCTGAATATATTGTTGATGGCAGTTGCTGTGCACATATTTTATGGATGAGAAATCAATTGTTAGACTATGGTTTGCAAGTTGAGAGGATTCCTATTTTCTGTGATAACACAAGTGCAATTGTCATCACTAAAAATCCAGTACAACATTCAAGGACAAAGCACATATATATCAAGTCCCATTGCATAAGGGAACATGTAATGAATGGTACTGTGGAGCTACATTTTGTTCCAAGTGAGAAGCAACTTGCAGATATCTTTACCAAGCCACTGGATGAATCCACCTTTTCAAGGTTGGTAAGTGAGTTAGGTATGCTTAATTACCCTTAAATCTATCTGAGTTATTTTGCAAGTTGACATGCAGCGAGAGATTTAATTGATTTTTCAGTCTTGGATGAAATTTTTGCTAAGTCAAAATTTACATCTCGACGGATGACCCTTATCCATCGAGTTTGGTCATTTTTGGTCATCCGTCGATATACAATTTGCTAATAAAAATCAATTACTTTTCTGGAATATTTTATGTCTCGACGGATAACAGTTTATCCTCATCCGTCGAATTGTCTTAATCTCAGTCGTTAATTCCCTGTACATTATCCATCGAGTATACTTACAGTTTGTAAGCATTACATGACGGATAATGGATGGAATTTTTACAGTTTATTTTTAAACGGCTATTTTAGGCAATTACTATTGGTTACTTTATTTTACTTTATCATTTTTATCAATTACTTTTGAGATAGTATAAAAGCTTATTTCATTGCAATTGCTTTTCTTTTATCATTCTCAAATTCAACTGCTCTAATTTCATTTTCTCTCAAGCACCTACTCTCCTTCTCTTCAAGTTCTTATTCTCTAACAATGGCACATGTAGTAAAGATTATGTCTCAAACTGGGTTCATTTATGAGAAGAACAATTTCACTGCATTAGTTAACAAGGGTATTCAGCAATCGGATGACTATCACAAGATGATGGACTTTGTGAAGGATTACAAGCTCAATTATGCCATGCTGGAATCACCCACAATCTTCTGTGAAGTTGTTGAATAAATGTGGACCACTGCTACCTACAACTCTACTGACAAGACCATCACTCTAACCATCAAAGGTAAAGAATTTTGTATCAATAGTGATGTGATAAGAGCATGTTTCAAAATTCTTGATAACAATGTGACCTTCACCACACAATGACACTGATATTATCAATATGCTTAATTCCATGCACTATGCACTTCCTACTTCTAAGCTGAATGATATTAGGAGAATGGGTCGTAAGAAGGAGTGGGGTTTCTTGTGTGATGTAGTTACAAAGGTTTTCTCAGGAAAGATCAGTAATTTTGATTCAGTGAATATTTCCATGCTTAACATGCTATATATGCTAGTTACAGATAAATTTTATAATTTCAGTGACCTTGTCCTGGTTGAGTTAGGTTTTAAATTAGGTGAGTTAGCTAAAAGAGGTAAGAATGTGTATTATGCTAGATTTCTTATGTTATTGGCTAACCACCTCTGTGAAGAGATTGTGCTTGAGAACCCTAACAATAAACTGGATTGTTGGGTTCAAGAGAGAAGGCTCATTGCAGATCTGAACATGGCCAATCATCACAAGGATGTGCCAATGTTCTACTTTCCTGTAATGCAAGCACCTCAGGTAAGTGAGGTAAGTTCATCCATCCCTACAACTTCAGGAGTAGCTATGGCAACTGTGCCAATGACCAAATAGTTGTCCACCAAAGCTGCCAGACCTACTACTATTTCCAAATCCAAATCAAAGAAAACCCCCTCTGGTATCTCTCAAAAGATGTGTTATGGATTAAAACTAATATATATAATTGCTGTATCTAATAATAAGGAACATGAGCTTCAAGGCTCGATTTTGACTGCTCTTGTGTTTCGTGACTCAATCTACCTTAACAAGATGCCTACGTACCTTGCTGATTGCCAAGGATCAAGTCAAAAAACGTAGTTCTAATTTGTGGGGTGAGGCCCCTTATATAGATGTTGAGAGTCCTTGAATTGGACTTGGTATAGGAGACTTGGTGGTCAAGTCTCTGAATTAGGATAGACTTAGGAGTCCTAGGGAGTAGGAAGTTGATTCCTTATCCCATGAGGTTCCTTGGAGGCCAATCTACAAGGATTTATATCATCACTAGGACTTATCTTAATAGCTGTTTTTCTCCCTTATTTATTAATTACGAAATTAATAAATAATCAGGGTTTTTGGGCCTTCTTTGTTCCATCAGGCCTGATCTGGTCCATCAGGCCTGATCGACATATTAACCTTTCTGGTCTTGAATGTCATACATCTTCTTATTGGGCCTTGCAGCCCAAACTATTATATAATCAGGATTTATTTATCCCTATCATTTACCCCCCAACTTTTGGGAAATATTGATTAGGTTTCGCAGAAGTTAAGTCTATTCATTCCCTTACAGGGATTCGTTTTGTGTAAAGTGTGGAGCGACCTACACGTTTACAACGATTGTTCCTTTTGTTCAGGAATTATCTTAATTTCCAGGAACTTTTCCCTTAATTCCGGGATTTTCTCTAACTTTCTGGATTTTTTCCTTAATTTCTAGGATTTATCCTTATTTTTCTGGATTTTTCCCTTAATTTCTGGGATTTATCCTTATTTTTTTTGGATTTTTCCCTTAATTTCTGGGATTTATCCTTATTTTTCTGGATTTTTCCCTTAATTTCTGGGATTTATCCTTAATTTTCCGGATTTTTCCCTTAATTTCTGGGATTTATCCTTAATTTCCTGGATTTTTCCCTTAATTTCTGGGATTTATCCTTAATTTCCTGGATTTATTCCTTATTTCTAAAAATATTAGTATTTTTCAGAAAATATTTTAAGGAATTTCCTTATTTTTCTGTAATTTTCCAGGAATTTTTTCTTCTTTTTCTTCTTTCTTTTTTTTTCTTCTCTCTCACTTTTTTTTTATACAGATTTCGACCAGGAATCCATTCGACCAGGATCCTGGTCGAATTAACCTTCAGATTGCTCTGGTCGACAGGGTTTCGAGCAGGATGCTTTCGACCTCAATTCCTGGTCGAATTTCGGCCAGGATTTTCACCCCCCCCCCTCTTCTTCTTTTTTTTTTGTCGACTAGGAATTTTCGTCCCTTTCGGTCAGAATTCTTGTGTTTCTGACCGAATTAACCATCTTTCTTGCCTTGGTCGAAGCTATTTCGAGCAGGATTGGTTCGGCCAGGATTCCTTCGTGTTTCTTGGTCGAATGGATCTAAATCCTGATCGAATTAAGTCTGGTTTTGAGCCTTGATCGAATTTTATTCGACCTCAAGCATTTCGATCAGGAATTCTTATGATTTCTAGTCGAGCTGGGTCAAGAAGCAGGGTTAAAAACTATTCCGGTATTTTCGACCAAGAATTTTGGTCAGAATTCTTTTCTTGACCGAATTAGCCCCTTTTTCACCCTTGGTCGAAGGAAATTCGACCTCAATGCATTCGGCTAGGATCTTGGTGAAAGTCCTGATCGAATGGGGTCAAGAGTTCAGAATATATTTATTTTGACCTTGATCCATTTGACCTGGGCCCTTAATTTGGGCTGAATTTTCTGGGACCAACCCTTTAATGGGTTTTTAGCTAATTGGGCCCCTCCCTTATTGGGCTAACTTTTGTTTTTAACTAGGCTTTTCTTTTTTTCTTTTTCTTTTTTTTTCACCCCTAAAATCATTTGGGCCTAATACAAAGGCCTTTTTACCTGGGCTTTTTAAACACTTGGGCCCTTAACTTGGCTTGATTTTTTTTCAAGGTTTTTCTAGAATTGGGCCTCATTTCTGAGCCCAAATTCCAAACTCTTCTAATATCTTTCTGGATTCTTCCAAAATCTTGAAAAAATTCAAGTTTTTCTTTTGATTTTTACTAGAATTCTCTGGATTTTTCTAGAAAATCTTCTAAATTCTTTTAATATTCTGTAGGTCATTCCAGAAGGTTCCTGAACCTGGGCCCAAATGGGCTTTCCTAGGCCCATTTTCCCCTATTTTCCTCCTATATATAGGTGGGGGGGAGTGTATCACTCACACTCTTCACTCCTCATTTCATACACTTCTCAAATTCTCCAGCTTTCTCCTCTCTCAACTTTCCTCCCTTAGCTTCCAGCCCTCTTTCCTTCAAAGTTTCCAGGCTTTTACAGTTTTACTAATGGCTGACAAGAGTTCCGAAAGGGCGGTCAAGATAGCCTCGGCTTCAAAACGATGTAAGGATATCGAGATCCATTCTTCGTATATGTCTCTAATCGATATGATTAACACTAGGGGGGATGAATATCCCTCTACTGCACATCTCGATTCTTTTAATCATTGTAATACTTGGCACAATATAGATTTTGATAAACTAAATGCACGTTATAATGTCCTTCCTCCTCTTAGATTAGTTCCAGTCTCTGGTGGTGACCGTACTTGCCATTGGAGACCCGATACTCTCTTTATTTACACAGATGCCCTTAATGCTGGGCTTAGGTTTCCTTTCCACCCTTTTATTCCTCATCTTTTAGCTGATTTACAAATCAACCCGTGTTAGCTTCCTCCAAACGCTTGGAGGAATATTTTATGTTTTATGGTCTGCTGCCTTAGGGAGGGTTTTCCCCTTTCCGTAGCTGTTTTTAGGAAGGTCTTTCAGTGCTATAATAGCTCTTCCAGTATTTGTGGTTGGGACTATGTTAAGCAAAGGCCCAAAAGTAAACATATCTTTAACAGCGCCTCCATTCCTGATAACAACCAAAATTGGAGGAATAGTTTCGTTGGGTTACGTTGGGAGAATGGTGACTGGGGCACACTTTTCTGATCTTCCTTCGGGAAGGTCAGTGATGGTAGCCTCAAATCCATTCACTTAACTCCTGAGGAAACTATTATTTATAATGGGCTTACTCAGGACGATGGCACTACTACCAGCTGGACTCTCTTAGAGGAGTTCTCCCTCATTCACGTGGGACTATCCTCTGTTTCTCAACAGGGTATTTTTCTTCCCTTCTCAACTTTATTTCATTTCATGCATTATTAACATCACTTATTTTGTCTTTTGCTTTGTTTCGCAGCTGCTAAGGAGATTAACGAGGACAATGTTCCTCTGGTTGAAGAGACTGCTAGGATGAAGAAAGCTCGGCTCGCAGGCCTAGACACACGGGGAAAGGCGACAGAGCATATCTTCTTGAGAAAGCACAAAGAGCCTATGGGGGAGGCTTCAACTTAAGGAGTTGAGGGTCATAGTGCTCCTATTACTACTGTTGTCCCTGCTGTTGCTGCCACAGGCACCTTCCAGCCTCTCTGGGGATTCCGCCGAGGGGATACCGTGGTTGGTTCCACGAAACATGCTTGGGATTGGTCCTACCATAGCGTGACTCCCAAGGACTTTACCGACGTGGTGGCCACCCCTGACCTTGAGAGGATTAAGCTTATGGGAGCCCAATCTCTGGCTTCGGTATGCCTTCTCTCTTTTGAACTTATCTTTCATTCTTGTAGCATTTTCTTGCCTTATACTTTGTTGATTGCTTTGTTTCAGTCTAACGCCTATTTCCAAGGCGCTGTGAGGCAAGCCGAGTCATGGAAGCGGGCTTCTGATAAGGCCGATAATGCCCTTAGGAGGCAACAGAAGAAGTATGCTGCCCTGGAGAAGAAGCTTAAGCGCAAGGAGGAAGAACTCGGAGAGTCCAACGCCGAGCTAGTGGTACTTCGGGCGGAGAAGGACAAATCTATAGACAACTATCTGGACTCGGAGGAGTTTGCCCAATCCATGAGGATTAGGGATGATTCAGTCTTTCCCGGGTTTATTAGGACTGGTTGGGACACGGCCCTTGGGACCGTGAACGAGGCTTGTCCTGACATTAACCCGGCGGACTATGTCTGCCCTGATGACGAGGCTTTGCTACAGAGGTTTCGTACCCGAGTAGTTATCTCGGATCATGTTCCTCAGGATCCACTCCTTCCTCCTCCCGAGTCTTCTTCCAGACCTGCTGAGGACGATAGCTCTTCTTCCTCCTCTGAGATGACAGAGACATCCAGCGAGAGCGGAGAGGACGATGATATGGGTGCCGAGGGCACCTCAACTCCTTAGAGCTTTTTCAGCCCTGCGTGGCTTGTTTTCTTTTTCGAGACTTTATTTATCGAACTTGTTGTAATATTTATCCGATCTATTTTGTTTATCACCTTTTATGCTTGCATCCATGCATTTGGTTTTTATTTGTTAGGCCATAAACATACTTTGAAAAACTCATGAATTTGATAAAATTGTCTGGGATTCGTCCCTTACACAAGTCTTAATAAACTTCGTAATAAAACTAGAACATACAAATCCTAAGCAAGCAAAGCTTCAAGGTGCTTTTCAACCTACTCGCCATCTTGACAAGTGAGAATCGTATCAAGCTGCCCTACACATAGTAAACCTTCAGGTTTTGTGCATGCCAAGTTCTCGGGACTTCAAAATCATCCATAGTCTCTAGCTTGTAGGTTCCTCTACCCTAAACACTCCTGACTCTGTACGGCCCTTCCCAATTCGGGGCAAGTTTCCCTTTTTGTCCTACACCAGATGCTTCTATCTTCCTCAAGACTAGATCGCCTTGTTTGAAAAACCTTTCTTTAACCCTTAGGTTGTAGTAGAATGAAGCCTTTTTCTGATATTCTACTATCTTTGCATGTGCCTTATCTCGCACTTCATCGATTAGATCCAGGGCTAACCTCTGCCCTTCTTCATTTTCTTCTGCATTGAAAGCCTGAATCCTTGGAGAGGAATGTGATATCTCCACTGGAACTACTGCTTCTGCCCCATATGCCAACATGAAGGGAGTTGCTCCTGTCGTGACCCTACAAGTAGTCCTATAGGCCCATAATATGGGAAGTATCTCATCCACCCAATTATTTCTTGACTTCTCGATCCTCTTCTTTAGTCCATCCAGGATTATTCGATTTGCTACTTCCGCTTGCCCATTGGCTTGTGGGTGAGCCACAGAGGTGAACCATAACTCAATTTCATTTTCTTCACAATACTTCTTGAATTCCTCATTGTTGAATTGTGTTCCATTGTCAGTGACGAGGATACGGGGAATTCCATATCGGCACATAATGTTTTCCCACAAGAATTGTGCAACTTGCTTAGTTGTGATTTTGGCCAAGGGTTTGGCTTCAATCCACTTGGTGAAATAATCAATGGCGACAATCAGAAACTTCCTTTGTGCCGTGGCCATAGGGAAAGGCCCCAGAATATTCATCCCCCACATAGCAAAGAGAATGGGCGAGTTGATAGATGTCAGCATCTCGGGAGGTTGTCTAACAACAGGTGCATGCTTCTGACAGCGATCACACTTCTTCACATATTCTTTGGCATCAGCCATCATTTCTGGCCAATAAAATCCTAGACGAGTTATCTTATGAGCCAAGGCCCTGCCCCCCAAGTGTTGTCCATAAATACCTTCATGCACTTCTTCAAGAGCCAAGCGTGCCTCATCAGGCCTGAGACACCTCAAGTAGGGAACCACGAAAGATCTTTTGTAAAGAATCCCATCTATCAAAGAGTACCTTAGTGCTCGAACAGTTAACTTCCGTGCTTCAGTTGCATCACTTGGCAACCAACCGGTTTGAATGTGATCCTTGATAGGATCAATCCATGACGTCCCCAGGCCTATGGGAGCCACAAGCTTAACATCTATGCTTCGTGTCTTCAAAACACGGAAGTACACACTTCCTGAACTTTCTTCTATCTCAGATAAAGCAAACTTTGATAGCGCATCTGCCTTAGCATTTTCTTCCCTTGGAATGTGTTCAACATGGCATTCATTAAATTGGGTCATCACAGCCCTTACTAGGCGGACATACTTAGCCATCGTATCATCCCTTGCCTCAAATTCTCCTTTTACCTGGGATATGATCAACTTCGAGTCTCCACGGACCTTTAAGTTTTTGACTCTAAGTGTCCCAGCTAGACCAAGGCCAGCTATCAGGGCTTCATACTCTGCCTCATTGTTTATGGTTGGGAAGTCTAGCTTCATAGCATACTCAATTAAGAACCCATCAGGGCTTTGCAAAACCAACCCTGCTCCACTTGAATTTGTTTTTGATGCTCCATCAAAATAGAGAACCCAATATTCTTTCTCCTTATCATCCTTCTCTCTGTCCCCATTATCGACTCCCTTGTCTTGAGGTATGGTATCTTCCTGCCCCCCGACTTCTTGGTTGGGTATGGTACATTCCACCACGAAGTCAGCTAGTGCCTGGGCTTTTATGGCCGTACATGGCTTATACTTGAGATCGAACTCTCCCAACTCTATTGCCCACTTAATCAATCTCCCACTTGCCTTGGGACTGTGAATGATATTTCTCAGTGGTTGATTCGTTAGCACCTAAATCTGATGAGCCTGAAAGTAAGGACGCAGTTTTCTCGAAGCCATTACCAAGGCTAGAGCAAATTTCTCAATAGTTGAATAATTCAATTCAGCACCATGCAGAATTTTGCTGACATAATATACGGGTTTCTGGACTTTTAGCTCCTCCTTAACCAACACCGCGCTCAAGGCGCTCTCTGAAATAGCCAAGTACAAGAATAAAACTTCATTCAAAGATGGTTTGGCCTGAGCCATATACTTCTTTAACTCTTTGAATGCCTTCTGGCTTTCCTCATTCCATACAAAGTCTTTGATATTCTTTAGTGACTTGAAGAATGACAAGCACTTGTCTCCTGACTTGGAGATGAATCGTCCTAGCGCAGCGACCCTTCCTGTGAGCTTCTGAACATCCTTGACAGTTTTTGGTGGTTCCATGTCCAGGATTGCCTTTATTTTATCGGGGTTAGCCTCAATTCCTCTCTTTGAGACCATCAATCCCAAGAATTTTCCAGATCCTACTCCGAAAGCGCACTTCATAGGATTCAACATCATCTTGTGGTACCTCAGGACCTCAAAAGCTTCCCTCAAATGGGTTATATGATCAGTCTTTACTAGACTCTTGACTAACATGTCATCAACATAGACTTCCATAGTCTTACCAATAAGATCCTTAAAAATTTTATTTACCAACCTTTGATAGGTGGCTCCCGCATTCTTAAGACCAAACGCCATAACAAGATAACAATAAACACCAAAGTCAGTGATAAATGATACCTTTGGAATGTCATCCTTGTGCATCTTAATCTGATTATATCCGCTAAATCCATCCATGAAACTCAGCATCTCATGCCCAGCAGTGGCATCAATCAAAGTATCAATCCTTGGCAATGGAAAACAGTCTTTAGGGCATGCATCATTCAGATCAGTGAAGTCTATACACATCCTCCACTTTCCATTAGCCCTCTTCACCATTACAGGGTTTGCTAACCACTCCGGAAATTGAATCTCCTCAATGAAACCAGCCTCTAAGAGCTTCTCTACTTCCTGTTTTATAGCCTCTTGTCTTTCCGGGGCAAAATTTCTTTTCTTTTATTTCACTGTCTTCCGGCTTGGATCCACGTTTAGCTTGTGAGTAATCAGCTCCGGGTCTATGCCTGGCATATCAGCTGCTGACCATGCAAATACATCACTATTTTCTTGCAAAAATTTCACCAACTTCCCTCTAAGGGGCTCCTCTAGTGTGGCTCCAATGAAAGTCATCCTCTCAGGATTCTCGGGGTCTAAAGGAACCGAAACCAAGTCTTCTGCTGGCTTTCCTCTCTTCTCGTCATTTTCTCGGACATCCATATCTTCAATAGGAAGAACCTGCCCTCCGACTCCATCTACCCTCAAAGAGGCCACATAACAGCTTCTAGCCATTTTTTGATCTCCTCTCTCTTCTCCAATCCCGTTTCGGGTGGGAAACTTCATAACTGAATGGTAGGAATAGGGGATTGCCTTAAAGGCATGTATCCCTGTTCTCCCCATGATAGCATTATAAGTTGAACTAGCCTTTACTACCACGAAATCCAACATCTGCGTTGCTTGTCTTGGTTCCGTACCTATGGTGGTTGGCAATTTGATTATCCCTTCCACAGGACATTCTACTCCAGCAAATCCATATATCGGCATGTCGGTTGGTGTCAACTGGGAATCGTTATACCCCATCCTTAGAAAGGCGTCGTGGAGCAATATATCCACAGAAGCACCATTATCCACAAGAACCCTCTTAACCGGGCTATTTCCTATTATTGGTGTTATGACCAGCGGGTCGTCATGAGGAAACTTTCCACCCTCTAGGTCAGAATCATCAAATGCCAATGTTACTTCTGTCCTGGCCCTCTTCGGGGCTTCTCCAACAATATGCATAACCTCTCTAGTATATGCCTTTCTGGAATTTTTGGACAATCCAGCAGCAGTTGGACCTCCAAAGATCGTGTTTATCACACGTCCTCGAGGTCACGGCCCTCCAAAAATTGCATTTATAACCGGCCCTCTAGGTTGGGGATTCCGCCCCTGATCGTCTTGGTCCCTCCTACGATCTTTAAAGTTCTTCCTTCCATTATTATTCCTGTCCCCTCCTTCTCCAGTATACTTGTTCAATCTTCCTTTTCGAATCAAAAACTCAATTTCATCTTTCAATTGCCTACACTCATCGGTGTCATGGCCAACATCTTTGTGGAATCTGCAATACTTGCTCTTATCTAGCTTGGCGGGATCAGCCTTCAAGGGCTTAGGCCAACGAATATCTCGATCTTTCTCGATTTCCATCAAGATCTGGCTTCTAGGAGCATTCAGCTTAGCGTATTCGGTGAACTTTTGCCCAGGTCCTCCCTTCTTGGGGGTTGAATCAGGGTTTTGTTCGGTTCTAGGATACTTGTCCTTGGCGATATACTCCAGATCAGTTTTTTGCTTCTTGCCTTCAGTGGACTCATTACTTACTACGGTCTTCTTCATGCTTTCTTCAACCTTGATATACTTCCCTGCCCTCTCTTGAAGCTGCAACATGCTTTTAGGGGGACATTTGGCCAAGGACATCTCGAAAAACTCATCCTCGGTTCCTTGTTGCAGTGCTATCATGGCTACCTTATCATCAAGGTCTGGGACTTTTAAAGCCTCCTTTGTAAAACGATTCAGGTATTCTCTCAAAGTCTCCTTAGCTCCCTGCACAATACTCATAAGAGATGCTGAACTTTTCTCATGGACTCTTCCACTGATGAACTGCTTAATAAAAGCCTGACTTAATTCTCTGAACGACCCAATAGAGTTTGGGGGCAAGCGACTGTACCATCTTTGAGCCATACCCGACAGGGTTTGAGGGAAGGCCCGACACTTTATAGCATCATTTACGGGTTGCAGCAGCGGTGCATTAGAGAATGTCCTAACATGATTAGCGGGGTCTCCCGTGCCATCATAGGCTTTGATAGTGGGCATCTTGAATTTCCTTGAGATATGGGCATTCATTATCTCTTCTGTGAAGGGTGGAGTTGGATCATCAGGATCTCCAAGGGGAAGGAGATTGCTTGGATCAGTTCTTGGGATGACAGCCCTTCTTCGTACCGGACCATCCAGGTCTATGACAGGAGGAGGATTTCTCCCCCTAGGAGGTATCTGGGGTCTGGTGGCCTGGTGAGCCTCCAAATCATGCCTCAGCCTTTGGATCTCAGCCTCATGAGCCCTGATCCTTTCCTGCACTTCTTGGGGATTCGCCCCTTGGGTGCTTTGAGGGCGTTGCCTTCCATCGGCCATTGGTTCTTTGCCAGGACACCTCCTTCTCGGGGCCACTTCATCATCCGAAGATTCGGAGTCTCTCTCAGTGTAAGGACCTGAAAATTCCCGATCCTCGGGGATAGGAGCCAAACCTCGTATATAGGGGGGCGATTGCCCTCGTGCTTCACTTCGCCCAGCTATCCACTTCCTCCAACCTCGGGGTGAAGGGGAATCCCATAAGGGGGGTTAGTAGTAACAACAGTTGAGTATTCATACCCGACGGGTCGGGAATTCACAGGTATATGTACTTTTTGAACTTGAGGATTCGTACCTTGAATAGTCGGGGGAGTCGTCCCTTGTGGCTGAGGTTGAGTTGCCCCTATCTGGGTTTCCGCTTGAGTAGATACATAAGTTGAGTGGGGAGGTATCTCCACGGTGGACGAAATCATCTGGGTTGTTCCCAATGGTGTTCCTTCCTCCAGAGCTCTAGTTGTTCTCCATGTTCTCGCCATGGTTGTTGTTGTGCCTTCCCACAGACGGCGCCAAATGTTATGGATTAAAACTAATATATATAATTGATGTATCTAATAATAAGGAACATGAGCTTCAAGGCTCGATTTTGACTGCTCTTGTGTTTCGTGACTCAATCTGCCTTAACAAGATGCCTACGTACCTTGCTGATTGCCAAGGATCAAGTCAAAAAACGTAGTTCTGATTTGTGGGGTGAAGCCCCTTATATAGATGTTGAGAGTCCTTGAATTGGACTTGGTATAGGAGACTTGGTGGTCAAGTCTCTGAATTAGGATAGACTTAGGAGTCCTAGGGAGTAGGAAGTTGATTCCTTATCCCATGAGGTTCCTTGGAGGCGAATCTACAAGGATTTATATCCTCACTAGGACTTATCTTAATAGATGTTTTTCTCCCTTATTTATTAATTACGAAATTAATAAATAATCAGGGTTTTTGGGCCTTCTTTGTTCCATCAGGCCTGATCTGGTCCATCAGGCCTGATCGACATGTTAACCTTTCTGGTCTTGAATGTCATACATCTTTTTATTGGGCCTTGCAGCCCAAACTATTATGTAATCAGGATTTATTTATCCCTATCAAGATGCCAGTTGAAAAATCCACAAAAGCCAAAGAGGGAAGTGTGAAGGAGGGTAAGTCAGGTGAGGAAAGGGGTGAACATAAAAGAAACCCCAAGAATAAGGTTGGAGAGTTGAGTGAATCCCAGCCTAGCCACACTGCAGTTTCCCAACAAACTGCAGTGCTTAAAAAGGACAAAAGCTCACTTCTAGTTGCATCCTCCCAAAAGGATGTAGTTATTGAACAAAGCTCTCAACCAAGAGCACAGGCCAAGAGGGTTAGGGACACAAGCTCACCCCAAACTTATGCCAGAAAGAAGAAATCAAAAACCTCTGGGGATGCACAGGGTACACACACAGTGCAAACTGGTGCTAAAGACACAGTCACTGCACCTTCACAAATTCAGCTTGATGTGGCTCCAATAAATGTGGAGTCACAGCCAAAATCTTTAGTTATAGAAGCACCTCAAACACCATACTCACCAACAAATTCTCTGGATGTGGATATGATAAACACATCAATTCCTGATTCCCCTTCTTTAACTCTGTTGGGAAAGCCAAAATCTAGTGCAAGTGAGCATCATCTTTTAGATGATTTGTTGGCCCACTTGCCAATTCTTTCAGGAATTGTTGTGTCATCTGTGCCTAAAATATCTTCAATCAGTACAGAGTCAACAATAGTTTCTATTCCCACCTCATTCATTTCTACTCTCTCGACGGATATTGCTCATCCGTCGAGTAGTGATTATATCCCGACGGATAAGCCTAACAGCAGTTATCCGTCGGATAGAAAAACCACTCACTCGATGGATATCACTCATCCGTCGAGTATCTCTGCACAACTTCAAACTTCAATTATTTCAAGTGCAGAAGATTTAGTGGTTGTACAGTCACTCTTAGGATTGAGAGAGCAGAGTGTTTTGAGTGAGAGGTTGGATTGCTCCCAGGCAAAAGGAGAGGAAATGAGTGAAAATCTGCAATCCATTTTTTCAGGATTGGCAAAAGGGAGTGAGAGGAGTCCCACCTTAGTAGGTGAAGGTGAGGGTGTGAGGGTAGGGAGCCAGGGTGAGACCCTGATGCAACAAAAGAGAGAACATGAGAGAAAAGCAGGTACAGAGGGTTTAAGGGTGGATCCAGCCATTGCTCATGAGTCAATGATTGTGGATGATGCTGAAAAGGAAAGACAATTTCAGCAACATTACAAAGCTGTAATTGATAACATTTCCTTGGACGCTGACACTTTTACTCATCCTGTGTCAGCCTATCAACTACTGGCTGCTCAGGGCAATGAGGAGGCAGAGAAGACTTTAAATCTAGTACATACTTCAGAATCTCTACAAAGGGATAAAGCTACTGTCAATATGATGCCTCCTACAGCTGGTGAGCCATCTGAAGAATTTGGAGTAAATTCTAATGATGATGACTCTGTTTTATTTGATGGAAGCATGAACTTAGGGGGAGATGAAGGCCCAAGTTCTATTCCAGATCTACCTGAATGGGCATTGACAAAGGAGTCTACACCAGGACAATTCAATGTATCCTTAGTCAAACAAATCATGTCTATCCAAAAGGCCATTCAGAACACCTCAAATGTTGGTACCAAGGCTATTCTTCAAGCCCACCTAGATTCTCTACATCTCATGAAGCTGCAGTAATTAAGACAGAATCTGAGTGTGGATGAACTCAAAAAGGATATAGCTGACTTGAAGACCTACAATTTTGAGAAGCTGGATTCAATCATGCCCTATGGTACCATGCAGGATCTGCTACTGAGACTGAGAAGAGAATCAGATACTGAAAAGAAGCTGGCCAAATTGGATGACAGAGTTCAAGTTATTGAAAACTCTGTGGTCACCATTCTTCAAAATCAACAGTCTCAGACCAGTCTTCTAATGCAACTGGCTAAAGCACAAGGCTTGACCCCTCAACTTGATGATAATAAAAAGGGGGAGAAAGGACCAAGTGAGGGGGAGAAGCTTCAGATACAAATCAGTAAAGTAATTGTGCCTTCAATTATTGTCTCAAAGCCACCAGTTGCAGATGGTATAGATCTGATTCAAGCAGCAGCAGCTAACTTGAAAGTTGCTGAGAAGGAAAAGTTGAGTTTAGTCAACTGGGAGAAGATTGATGAGGAGATATAGAAGAAGTTCCAACTTGTCAAGGAGCCAGCTAAGTCAGCCATTCATCACTCTCAAGTCAAGCAAATCAGTGTGAATGAGATGAGCATGAACTATCTGGAAAGAGGACAATCTTCATGCATCAAGTCTCCAAAGGCTGAAATGATTCTCAAACCAAGGGCAAACTACTCAAAATCATCTTTGAAAAATCCCTTGGACACTGTGTATGAGACACCCAAGCCTGATGAGAAGAAGCTTCTGTCAAGATCAATTGTTTTATATAAAGATCCAACTGATTCAGCTTCTAAAAGGAGGATTGCTAAGATATTCAGAAATGGGAAGGAAATTTGTGTGGTAGCTGGACATCCTCAATTTGCTCAAGCAAAGAGAGAAGAAAAAGCCAGATTAAAGTAGGAAAAGAAGCAAGCTGCTCTAGATGCAAAGAATACTAAACAAAAGAAAGAACAGATTGCTATCTTGGCCAAGCTACAGGCTATGAATTCATCTCAACAAATTCCCTCTCAACCATTTGAAGCTACTGAATCAAGGAAACAAGTTGAAGAACAGAAGAAATCTCAAAGAAAGAAAGAATTGGCTAAAAGGACTAAAAGGAAACTGGATATTGTTGACAAGGAATTGGAAGATCAATTTCCTAAGGAATCCGCACCAGCTACAACTCAAGCATCAAAGCCCTCTATGGTATTTGAAGACATAAGGGTGGTGGATCCCTACATGAATATTCATGGTGAACCTATTTTGCCCAAGGATGAGCCAATAGAATGGGAGAACATACCAATTCCAGACTTCAATCTACCAATCCTTAGCAAGCCAAAAAGGACAAAGTCAAGAGCAGTCAAGAAAGTGAAGCTATCACCTCTAAAATCCAAGTCTGTAGTTAAAGCTCAACCCAAAGTCAATAAGGGAGACTACTTGTGTAATAACCCCAATTTTTGGGAATTTTTGAAACCCTTATGAATAGTGTTTTTGCTGAATGAGAAAACTTTTCATGCCACGCTATGTAGGGGTTCTGTTATTGATCTTATGGGATATTATTAGTACTCTATGTGGTATATAAGTGTATGTAAAGATCGTCAGAATCCAATTCCGAACACTTTGGTTTTTCCCGGAAATCCATAAGATACGGAGAGAATTGAGTATAAGGTAACAGGATAAAAAGGATTTAAATTAAAGGATTATAATAGAGGATCATAAAAAGGAATATAACGTATTGAGAAAGGTTAAGGGAACCTAAGTAATAAGATCCCGGGTATGATCCTTCAAACGATAAACGAGAACGAAAGTTAAGCGAACCGTACAACAGATCAGCGGTCATTAGGCAAGCGATTAGGAAGCTAATCAAAGGGTTTAATGGGAGTGATGTCATCCAACCAATAGAAAGGAGACAAGGAAGGGAGGATGACATCATAAGGGTGACATAAGCATGACATGGAAGAAGGGAGGTGTGGTTGATTAAGGACCACACAAATTCAAGGGCAAGGTGGTAATTTGCTAAATCAAAAACAAAACCAAGCCAACCAACTAGCAAATCATTTCATCAAAAATCAGCCAAGGCATTTGTTCATCACCTAGCTCTCGGCTTTTCACTTTTTTTCAAAGCTAAAATTCTCAAAATCAAGATCCAAGCATCCTTAATTGGTAAGAAAATTCCCTAACCATCTTTATGCTTAGTTATGGCTATATCATGAGTTTAAGCCATTAATTCTTTCTCTAGCTTCTCCATTTAATCAATGAAGAAGACAATGAATAGTGTTTTCAAGTTTTTAACTTGAACTTTTTCTTGTTTTTCTTGAAGATCCAAGCTTTCCTAAGGCTTCTCCAAGCTTCTTAAGGCTTCCTAGCTCAACCCACCACTTCAAGGAAGGTATACCATTTTCAAACCCTAGGTTCATATATATTATAAGATGATTTTGAGTAGTGGGTTGATATTGTATCTTGTTGTTATGATGTGATAAGGATGGGTGTTTGTTGTGTGTTGGATTTGAGGATGGTTTGTGTTGATTGTGGATGGTTTAAAAAATGGGAAATCGCGTAAACATAGCCGTCGTAACGTCCGATTTTCTTTGGACTGTTTTTGTGCATAGCATTAGGACCCGAGAACCCCCTGCTAGATTGTGACCACTGCCATGTTTAGATAGCTCATGTTACGAGCTTCGTTTTGATATGTAGTTCGTTCGATTCCGATTTACGGTTTAGGAGAAACGACCGTTTCAAGTAACGGCGTTTCGCGAACGAAACTTTTTCCCTCGCCTTACTTTGAAACATAGGTTAAAGACCAAAAAGGACTAATTGAAGTATGAAACATTTTTGGTAAGTGTGTTAGGCAGTTGGTAAGACACTCGCGAAGGAATCGCTTTAAAACTCGTAAAGGTTAAATTATTAAAAATGGTGGAGCCGAGGGTACCCGAGTGACTTAAGCGAATCAGTGAGCGCAAAACAAGCGTTAGAGTCTAAGTTAGTTAAAGTATAGAATTACAAGTGATTTTGGTTTAATTCCAACTTACTTGTTGTTTATAGGTTACCAGACTCGTCCCGAGCCATTCGTAACCCCCAGTCGCTCAGGCAAGTTTTCTACCCGTTATACTGTTGTTGTGATGTAAATATATGTATATGCATTATCTTGTGATAAGTGCATGATTGTTATTAGCAAATCTTGCGATATATTGGAGCATGTGATATGGTATATATGCATGTCTGTTTCGTAATCTTGATATCTAATTGTTGATTCAATTGCTTATAAGTTGCATAATACCTATGCTAGAGATAAGCGGTATTTGCATATACCCTTAGTATAGGGACCCAAAGGTGAAAACATTTTCTAAAACCGGGAGTCGAGGATCCCGAGTAGATTTATATATATATATATATATATTTATATATATATATGGTTATAGTTTTCAAAACTATTAATCGAATAAGGTTTATTCGATAACTTTATTTTATTAATGAATATTATCTTGAATATTCATTCGAGGACTTATGACTCCTTTATATTATTTATTGAATATTATCTTGAATATTCATTCGAGGACTTATGACTCTTTTATATTATTTATTGAATATTATTTGAATATTCATTTGAGGATGTATGACTCCTTTATTTTATTTAATGAATATTATTTATAATATTCATTCGAGGTATTATGACTCAGCTTATTTTATTTATTGAATATTATTTGAATATTCATTTGAGGATCTATGACTCCGATTATTTGCTGAGGTATATTCTTTATTTTATTAAAGAATAAGGTGTAAATAATCAAACTTATTTTCGATTATTCAAATAAAGATAATACTTTCATATAAGTATATCTTTGGTTATTTAATACTCGTTTCAAGTATAAGTTTTAATACTTCTACTT
Source organism: Apium graveolens (assembly GCF_009905375.1). Classification (NCBI taxonomy): domain Eukaryota; kingdom Viridiplantae; phylum Streptophyta; class Magnoliopsida; order Apiales; family Apiaceae; genus Apium; species Apium graveolens. The sequence goes on from NC_133652.1 coordinate 48,312,711, forward strand.
CAATTATTTTTATAAAGATTATTCTTTATGGGAATATTATTTAAATAATAATATTCAGTCATTTTCTAAATATTCTGAGGACTGATTTACTTCATTAAATCAGCTTTACTCCAAACACTCTTTAAAGTGTTTTCGAGTCTTCAAAATGATTTTTAAAAGTTAGAGCGGATCCCAAAACTCATTTTTATATTTAAGATCTCCCTTTTAAAGGGGATTTAAATACTCGTTCAAAACCTGGGGAATCCGGCTCTGTGGTGTATTTTATATTCGCAACAAGGTTGCAGATTTGGTAAATGAATTGATTACTTGCCCAACGTTCGGGAAGTAAGCCCCTCTCATTGAGTCGGCATAAGCGACAGGCCGAGGTACGGTCTATTATTGTGTAAGTGGCTCAGTGGGAGTCCATCAAATGCATAGGTGGCTGAGTGGCAGTCCAGCATGGGTCTTAATTATGACCAGGGTGATGACCAGTGGGGAATTCGTCCATCTACTAGTAGAAAAGGTTACTTATTGGTATCTGTGCCTGATCAGCAGGATATCGGGTTTATGCCAAAATTCTTTTCCTTTCCAAAATTCATTGGATGTTTCGAACTCTGTTCATACTTCACATAACAGAGGTTCCAGGAAATGTTTTCGGGATATATATATATGTGGATATATATATATATATCGGGACTAAATAAAGTATCTTATAACTTTTTCATTCAATAATATTTCAAAGATTGAATCCATTCAAGTCTTATCTTGTGGTCTCATCAGTGGGATGAACTCTTGAAACTGGTTATAACTTGAACGGTGGTAGTTCAAGTAGTATTGGGAAAGATATAAGTATATTGGGATATGTGGTAACCTCACCTTTTAAACTTATATCTAATTAATAATTATCTTATGAATGACAAAGATTTTCAGAAAAACGTTGAGACAAGGTTAGATATATGAGATCACCTTGCAACGATATTTTTTTTATACAGTTATACACTGGGACTTTGTGTATATTATGCGTGGAAGAGGACTTCCAATATTTTGAAAAGTATATATGTATATATACTGAATATTTTGCGACTTCATCGCATTAAGATATCAAACTTGGTTCATTTCTTTTGACCAAGACTTTCATGAGTATTATGAGTAGGCTCATATATTGTAAATCATTATACATATTATTTTGGTGGGCTTGCTGCTCACCCTTGCTTTCTTCTTTCATCACACAACAACAGATAGAAAAGATGAACAAAACCAAGCTCCCGATTCGCAAGCGATTAGGAGACGTTCCGCAGTTTTCTAGAAGCATTGATGCCGCCGTAGCTGAGGTAGGAACTACCAATAGGCTAGGCTTTCAACTTTTGATGGACCAGATTTATTTATATTTATGAATTGTAATAATGGCAAAGAAATGTAAATTTATTCAGAAAACCTTTTAAGGTGTATTGGCAGATAATTGTGGAATAAAATAACTTGTGGTTATTTTTGGATGTTCATCTCTGAGACTATAACGTGTGGTGTGTGTGTTTATTGTGGGGTCACAGTACAGAGTAGTTGAGTAATTATTAAGATTGGGTGTTATTAAGGGAAATGGAACTCGTGACAACCCGGATCCCCGACCCCGGATTTGGGGGTGTTACAGAAATGGTATCAGAGCTAAGCGTTATAAACCTCAGAGATGATGGGACGTTAAGATAATAAGTTCACTAAGATAATAAGAACTCTTGCCAAGTTCATAGTCGGGCTACCTAACGTAGCACTGACAGTTGAAACCCTTATGGGAACCCTTATGGGTATCGTGATAGTAACATAGTTTGTTCTCGTATAGGGCAGCGGGGCACCAAACCTTGAGGTTCAGGAGCATCAGCATGAGGATGTTTTATTACAAGTTGGAGATCAAATTGTGAATCCGATGGAGTACCCTAATGAGGGACCGGATGAGGTTCAGATAGAGAATGCTGCGGTTGAGGATGTGATTCCGGAAAGGATTGTGGCTGAGGAGGATCTCATGGAGGATCCTGATGAGAATGAAGAGAGGACCGTTGAGGAACAGATGACCGCAGTCAGGGCGACTACCAGAGCAAGAATGGCCGCGAGGGTGGCCCTAGAGAATGAAGAGTTACCAAGGGCACAAAAGTTAATGAGGGCAGAAGGAGTGGGGCCTTCCACGACCCCAATTATACCAGTATCAGACCCTCTTCCAGAGGCTCCTGTAGACCTCCATGAGGTTCCACCAATTCCTGTTCCCTCCCCTGTACAGAGCCCAGCACATACTGAGGAAATGCCACCTTTATCCCCTGCACCATTGTCACCTGATACCGTGCTTGGTTATCCATTTGGATCTCCTGGGTCTGCACCACCTGTTCCCCATGGACTGCTAGATGCTACCACTCAGGCATCTCTTATCGCTGATTATCATATGACTTTGGGTGGCCTGTCAGAGGCCCGGAATGTTAGGAGTGATCTGTTGGATCGACTTACTGCACCAAGGATTGAGGGTGGGATACTTCCGGCAGGATTAGCGTATAGCATGGAAAGGATTGAGGCTACCACCCGTGTTACAGCTGGAGGCCATCTTGAGGGTCATGTTGATCCAGCTCTACTTGCGACTATCTTAGACCTCATCACCTCTGTGATGGAACAGGTTAGGGATGTTGTGCGTGCTCACACCTCTTAATCCATGGTAGTGTGCAGAGCCAGAGCAATCAAACAAGGGTCTCATGTAGCACCGCTTTTGGATGATTAGCCTAAGTTATGAATGATTAGTATTAATGACGAGATGACTATTTATGGTAGTACTTTTGGGATAGGAGCGATAAGTTAATATGATGTAATCCTCTTTAATATGTTCAGTTGTTGTACCCTCGAACAAATGGTTATGTATATATTCGTTAATTTCAGTTTAGATCAGTTTGATTGTGATAAATCACATTGTTAATTGCTCTATTAACACTTAAGAGAGTGTCATGAAGTTTATCGAACTTAAGAATTCATAATTTGCAATCGTGCAAGGACTAAACGAGGTGAAGACTTAAGCAAAGTAAGTAAGACAAATATCCAGAGACTCTCAAAATTTTCCAAGTAATATGCCCCACAAGGAATAAGATTAGGGGCAAACCTTGAATGTGATAATCAGGGAGGTCGCAATTAAGATATAAGGAGACCCGAGGCGGTACTCCTATACGGAAATTCATGGACCTATCTAAACAGAACTTATACTTTATTCCCAACCACCACCTTGAGGAAACAATGCGATAGGAAATTCTTTCAGGACCTTTAAGTCGCTAAGCTCTCAGAGTTCCAAGGAACAAGCTGACCCAGTCGAGGCAAGAGCCCGGCTAAAGGAAATATAGGGAATCATTTGAGATTCTGAATGATTGACGAATCACAAAAGAGTGTTTTTGTCACTTACCCTCCTAAGAGAGAGACCACCCGCTGGTGAAAGACCAAGAAAGGCACGGAGCCAGAGGTTAGAATAAACTGATTTAAGTTCAGTCAATTGTTTTCGGGAAAATAATTCCCAAAGATAAGGAGATAGTGTAAAAGCTTTGGAGCTAGAACAAAGGCAGACGAGTATGATAAATTATGAATCTAAGTTGTAAAAGTTGTCAAGATTCGTTCTGAGGACACGAATCCAGAATGACGGGATGTTTGAAATCAATGTTTATGTTGTGTTGGTCCATGAAATAACGATAAGAGAAAGGAAAATAAAAAGAAACTGAAGTGGAAAGGAATATAAAGGCAATAGAGTTTGAGGAATGATAAAGGAATTGGGTATGAGGAAACCCTAAAGACTCGTAGCAATAGAAATAGAAAAAGTATGTAATCGTCAGGATGAGGGTGATTCACCATGAGTTAAAATTGTTGGGTGAAGGCATAAGAGATACATATATTTTATCCCCTGTAAGTTGGGAGGATTTGAGGAAAACTTGAGATAGTTCGAAGGTTAAATATGAGACGCGGATAGGCTGAGGAGACAAGGAAGTAAGAAATTAGGAAAATTGGATGAAGGAAGTAACCTTCAAGAATGTGAAGTGTAAGATCGGTGGCATGATACCCAGAAAGGGAGACGCCATATATGAAAGATATCCCAACATTGAGGTGACTGTTGAGATAAACAACAAAAGTAAATAAGGAATTATTAAGAAGAAGTTCACGTTGAACATGACCAATATCTTCCAGAACATCCATGTTATCATTACCAAATCAGGAAAGAAAAGCGGATAACCATTTTTTATCTTTTGGAGGCCATGTGGGTTGACCTTAACTTGAATAAGGATGCTATTGTGAAATTCGGTATAGACTATCGAGGTGGAAATGATTGAATAAGATAATCTATCAAGGATATATGACTTGATTTATCCATGGAAGGATGCAGGTACCTTTTAAAGGTGTAATTAAGGATAGAACATTGGTAACTTAAAATGAATCCTAGGGGACTGCATAAAGGTTGGCATTTCACCCTTAATAGGGACAGTATGAGTTTTGACAGTATGAATTGGAAAGGATTAAGGTAATAATAACCTTTAAGGATCAGTGGAGAAATTCTTCAGAAGTATATAGACAATGGTTCTACTATTAGTAAATGGTATTGTGATATGCCCTGTATCTAGGGAATACAGGAGGAACGATTGAAGGATAACCTTAGAGGTTTTATAAGGAAAAAGGTAATATTCAAAATTCTCAAGAATGGAAATGGGGATAAAGGAAATATGACGTAATTATAATGATGCCAAATGGGGCGCGTGTTAAACCACGAGAAAGTATGGATCAAACCAGTAAATGTTGAAATTGTTCTAGGCAATTAGGACTTAAGATAAAAGATGTTCTAAGTATAGTTGAGAGTCAGTCATGACAGTGATTAACCTCTAAAGACTGAGGGGATAACTTATGGAAAAATGGAAATTTTTTTTTACTCATCAGATATTAAAGAAAAGTATTTTCACATAAGCTGTGATTGAAATAAGGTAGAAAATTTATTTGGAGGTGGTTAAAATGACATTGACTGTAAGGAACTATTACTATCAGGAAAGGCCAAAGGGGTGGCCGACACTTTAACGGTAAAAGGAAAAATTATAGGCGCGTGTGCCAAAAGAATACAGTGATGATGGTTAAAAATGTGAAGGTTGAATTATGGTTTGGAAGATTGACATTCCTTCTGATGACTGTGCAATACCCAGCCGTAATAGTAGTTGGTAAAGGTTTAATTCGTGTAATCGCCATGAGCGGGCTATCTATCTTAGAAGGTACTATCTTGAGATAAGCCAGGACCATGTTTCAAAAAGGACTAGATGAACCCTTGAGTTAATTCTTCTATTTAGGGCGTATGATTAAGAATGGTATTAACCTGCTATCGTTGCTTTGATTGAAACTCTTCTGCACTTTTATCTGCTTCATGTCATGAAAGTACGTCAGAGTTTGGAGTGTTCTTCATGAATCAGGAATGGTGATTATGTTACCTCCTTAGAAGGATTTGTTACGACATGGATAGACTCCGTATGGTTAGCTATTAAGACTTCATGGAAAATGAATGACTACAGTGGGTCAGTGGTGGACCATAGTAAGGCAGCAATGATTCTGCGAGTAATGAGCTGATTACAACCGTGAGAGTTGTATTGGAATGGGTGTTGAGATTGAGTACCACTAATCGGGTCGTGGTAGTGTATAAGTTATCATTGATAGACTAATTAAGTAGAGTATCTACCTAGTGAATAATTATTCTTTCTTATCAATAGAGAGTCGTATTATTATACGAGGAAGGATGCGGTGCAAGCATAGAATTCTAGTAACGATGATGTATAGAATGAGATCCCAGATTCGATTTTCGATGTCGAGGGAGTTTCAAAGGTGATTGTGTATAAGCTCGAGGAAGAGTGTGGGTCCATAGAATGGTGGACGGGATAGCGAAAATATTTAGGCACGTGAAATGCGATGCTATAATACTTGATGTTGATATAAATACATATATGTTTTGTTCTCCTATGACAAACCTCTATAGTTCAGAGGTAGGTTCCAAGCCAGATATTTTGTGGCAGTATATTTTTTTTTCATATATACAATTCTCTTCAATTTGTTCTTTTCTCTTCTTTTCATTTCATGTAAGCTGAGAAGAACAACCCTTCCAGAAGGGGAGGTATTGCCGAATGACTATCTATCTTTGTGATAGAAGCCTAGTAGGATACCACATGTTGTTTAATTGCTTGTCAAGTACTAAAGGCTGGCCACCTTCTGTACTAACTATGCGATATAACAAGTGTTCATGATCATAGTGATCTCTCAATAAATTCTTTTACTCCTATATGAAGGATTAAGCTTTCGAAAATAGAAACAGCTGAAAAAGGAGTAATAAAGTTGTGGTAGTATTCGGAATGGAAACACATTCGTGATACTAAGGTTGACGTGGTTATTAAAAGGTTAAAGAACGCTAGCGAGCAAAAGTATAACCCGTATAATATTAGGAACGGAAGGTAGTAGCGATTACGAACTGAAAAAGAAGGGGTATTGAGAAGCAAGAGTTCTAATGATTGGAAGCTATGATGAGAGTCTGTGTAATAGACTTGAAAGAATTTGGAATGATCACTTAATTCGGATTGAGTTATCTTACGACAATAGATCATATGTCATTATCGAGATGTCGCCTTATGAGATCCTTGAGGAAAGACAATGTCGATCTCCCTTATGTTAGGATGAAGTTGTAGAGCGCAAGATGCTCGGACCCGCAGTAGTCCAAAGGACCAAGGATATGATAGATCTAATCAGAGGACGGCTGGTAGTAGCCCAAGATGGACATGATAAGTATGTTGATTTGACACGAAAGAATAAAGAGTATGAAATTGGGGACCTAGTAATGTTATAGGTATCCCTTGGAAAGGATTGATGAGATTCGGAAAGAAAGGAAAGCTAAGTCTACAATTTGTTGGACCCTTGGATATATTAAGACGTTTGGGAAGTTAGCATATGAGCTAGCCTTAACCCAGAACCTGTAGCAAGTTCGTAACGTGTTTCACGTATCAATGTTAAGGAAGTGTAATTTAGATGCCAGAGGAATAGAGGCATATGAGCGCATAGATATGCAACCCGACGTAACCTATATGGAGCAACCAGGAAGGGTTATAGAGTGAAAAGGAACAAGTGCTTAGGAGAAGGATTATCAAACTAGGCAGAGTTTGGTGGTAGAACCACAATGTGGGAAAATTGACTCGAGAGCTAGAAAGTGTAATGTTAAGAAAGTATCCCCATTTGTTTTCTATTTGATTCCGGGACGGAATCCTTTTAAGGAGGGGAGACTGTAATAACCCCAATTTTTGGGAATTTTTGAAACCCTTATGAATAGTGTTTTTGCTGAATGAGAAAACTTTTCATGCCACGCTATGTAGGGGTTCTGTTATTGATCTTATGGGATATTATTAGTACTCTATGTGGTATATAAGTGTATGTAAAGATCGTCAGAATCCAATTCCGAACACTTTGGTTTTTCCCGGAAATCCATAAGATACGGAGAGAATTGAGTATAAGGTAACAGGATAAAAAGGATTTAAATTAAAGGATTATAATAGAGGATCATAAAAAGGAATATAACGTATTGAGAAAGGTTAAGGGAACCTAAGTAATAAGATCCCGGGTATGATCCTTCAAACGATAAACGAGAACGAAAGTTAAGCGAACCGTACAACAGATCAGCGGTCATTAGGCAAGCGATTAGGAAGCTAATCAAAGGGTTTAATGGGAGTGATGTCATCCAACCAATAGAAAGGAGACAAGGAAGGGAGGATGACATCATAAGGGTGACATAAGCATGACATGGAAGAAGGGAGGTGTGGTTGATTAAGGACCACACAAATTCAAGGGCAAGGTGGTAATTTGCTAAATCAAAAACAAAACCAAGCCAACCAACTAGCAAATCATTTCATCAAAAATCAGCCAAGGCATTTGTTCATCACCTAGCTCTCGGCTTTTCACTTTTTTTCAAAGTTAAAATTCTCAAAATCAAGATCCAAGCATCCTTAATTGGTAAGAAAATTCCCTAACCATCTTTATGCTTAGTTATGGCTATATCATGAGTTTAAGCCATTAATTCTTTCTCTAGCTTCTCCATTTAATCAATGAAGAAGACAATGAATAGTGTTTTCAAGTTTTTAACTTGAACTTTTTCTTGTTTTTCTTGAAGATCCAAGCTTTCCTAAGGCTTCTCCAAGCTTCTTAAGGCTTCCTAGCTCAACCCACCACTTCAAGGAAGGTATACCATTTTCAAACCCTAGGTTCATATATATTATAAGATGATTTTGAGTAGTGGGTTGATATTGTATCTTGTTGTTATGATGTGATAAGGATGGGTGTTTGTTGTGTGTTGGATTTGAGGATGGTTTGTGTTGATTGTGGATGGTTTAAAAAATGGGAAATCGCGTAAACATAGCCGTCGTAACGTCCGATTTTCTTTGGACTGTTTTTGTGCATAGCATTAGGACCCGAGAACCCCCTGCTAGATTGTGACCACTGCCATGTTTAGATAGCTCATGTTACGAGCTTCGTTTTGATATGTAGTTCGTTCGATTCCGATTTACGGTTTAGGAGAAACGACCGTTTCAAGTAACGGCGTTTCGCGAACGAAACTTTTTCCCTCGCCTTACTTTGAAACATAGGTTAAAGACCAAAAAGGACTAATTGAAGTATGAAACATTTTTGGTAAGTGTGTTAGGCAGTTGGTAAGACACTCGCGAAGGAATCGCTTTAAAACTCGTAAAGGTTAAATTATTAAAAATGGTGGAGCCGAGGGTACCCGAGTGACTTAAGCGAATCAGTGAGCGTAAAACAAGCGTTAGAGTCTAAGTTAGTTAAAGTATAGAATTACAAGTGATTTTGGTTTAATTCCAACTTACTTGTTGTTTATAGGTTACCAGACTCGTCCCGAGCCATTCGTAACCCCCAGTCGCTCAGGCAAGTTTTCTACCCGTTATACTGTTGTTGTGATGTAAATATATGTATATGCATTATCTTGTGATAAGTGCATGATTGTTATTAGCAAATCTTGCGATATATTGGAGCATGTGATATGGTATATATGCATGTCTGTTTCGTAATCTTGATATCTAATTGTTGATTCAATTGCTTATAAGTTGCATAATACCTATGCTAGAGATAAGCGGTATTTGCATATACCCTTAGTATAGGGACCCAAAGGTGAAAACATTTTCTAAAACCGGGAGTCGAGGATCCCGAGTAGATTTATATATATATATATATATATATATATATATTTATATATATATATGGTTATAGTTTTCAAAACTATTAATCGAATAAGGTTTATTCGATAACTTTATTTTATTAATGAATATTATCTTGAATATTCATTCGAGGACTTATGACTCCTTTATATTATTTATTGAATATTATCTTGAATATTCATTCGAGGACTTATGACTCTTTTATATTATTTATTGAATATTATTTGAATATTCATTTGAGGATGTATGACTCCTTTATTTTATTTAATGAATATTATTTATAATATTCATTCGAGGTATTATGACTCAGCTTATTTTATTTATTGAATATTATTTGAATATTCATTTGAGGATCTATGACTCCGATTATTTGCTGAGGTATATTCTTTATTTTATTAAAGAATAAGGTGTAAATAATCAAACTTATTTTCGATTATTCAAATAAAGATAATACTTTCATATAAGTATATCTTTGGTTATTTAATACTCGTTTCAAGTATAAGTTTTAATACTTCTACTTCAATTATTTTTATAAAGATTATTCTTTATGGGAATATTATTTAAATAATAATATTCAGTCATTTTCTAAATATTCTGAGGACTGATTTACTTCATTAAATCAGCTTTACTCCAAACACTCTTTAAAGTGTTTTCGAGTCTTCAAAATGATTTTTAAAAGTTAGAGCGGATCCCAAAACTCATTTTTATATTTAAGATCTCCCTTTTAAAGGGGATTTAAATACTCGTTCAAAACCTGGGGAATCCGGCTCTGTGGTGTATTTTATATTCGCAACAAGGTTGCAGATTTGGTAAATGAATTGATTACTTGCCCAACGTTCGGGAAGTAAGCCCCTCTCATTGAGTCGGCATAAGCGACAGGCCGAGGTACGGTCTATTATTGTGTAAGTGGCTCAGTGGGAGTCCATCAAATGCATAGGTGGCTGAGTGGCAGTCCAGCATGGGTCTTAATTATGACCAGGGTGATGACCAGTGGGGAATTCGTCCATCTACTAGTAGAAAAGGTTACTTATTGGTATCTGTGCCTGATCAGCAGGATATCGGGTTTATGCCAAAATTCTTTTCCTTTCCAAAATTCATTGGATGTTTCGAACTCTGTTCATACTTCACATAACAGAGGTTCCAGGAAATGTTTTCGGGATATATATATATGTGGATATATATATATATATATCGGGACTAAATAAAGTATCTTATAACTTTTTCATTCAATAATATTTCAAAGATTGAATCCATTCAAGTCTTATCTTGTGGTCTCATCAGTGGGATGAACTCTTGAAACTGGTTATAACTTGAACGGTGGTAGTTCAAGTAGTATTGGGAAAGATATAAGTATATTGGGGTATGTGGTAACCTCACCTTTTAAACTTATATCTAATTAATAATTGTCTTATGAATGACAAAGATTTTCAGAAAAACGTTGAGACAAGGTTAGATATATGAGATCACCTTGCAACGATATTTTTTTTATACAGTTATACACTGGGACTTTGTGTATATTATGCGTGGAAGAGGACTTCCAATATTTTGAAAAGTATATATGTATATATACTGAATATTTTGCGACTTCATCGCATTAAGATATCAAACTTGGTTCATTTCTTTTGACCAAGACTTTCATGAGTATTATGAGTAGGCTCATATATTGTAAATCATTATACATATTATTTTGGTGGGCTTGCTGCTCACCCTTGCTTTCTTCTTTCATCACACAACAACAGATAGAAAAGATGAACAAAACCAAGCTCCCGATTCGCAAGCGATTAGGAGACGTTCCGCAGTTTTCTAGAAGCATTGATGTCGCCGTAGCTGAGGTAGGAACTACCAATAGGCTAGGCTTTCAACTTTTGATGGACCAGATTTATTTATATTTATGAATTGTAATAATGGCAAAGAAATGTAAATTTATTCAGAAAACCTTTTAAGGTGTATTGGCAGATAATTGTGGAATAAAATAACTTGTGGTTATTTTTGGATGTTCATCTCTGAGACTATAACGTGTGGTGTGTGTGTTTATTGTGGGGTCACAGCACAGAGTAGTTGAGTAATTATTAAGATTGGGTGTTATTAAGGGAAATGGAACTCGTGACAACCCGGATCCCCGACCCCGGATTTGGGGGTGTTACAACTTGTACTTGTGTGACATCAAAGAATTTTCTGATCTAAATCTCTATCTGGATGAACTAGATGAAGTAAGAGGTATTGATGCATACAGAAACCTACCTGAAAGGTTAGTGTTCAAGTACAAAGGAGGAAAGGAGATTCAGTGGCCACTTCACAGGATTCTTCAAGAGAGCCAAACTGTACTGATTAAAGTTTATTCATCCTTCAAGAAGAACTTTGGGTTCAATATTACTGCAAGAAGACTAGTATTGAAGAAGATTGAAGAACTAAGGAGTGTTAGAGCTAAAGATGCACTCCTAAAGACTCTAATCATCCCATACATAGGGAGAAGAGTGCATATAAGGCCCTACTGACTGATGGAGTTCATAGATGACAAAGGGGTGAGAAAATTCTTCAGATTAGAAGACCAATTGAGCATCTCCAGCAATGAGACTCTCTTGGAAATGCAAGGAAAGCTAAATCTCTCAGAATCTGATGAACTGAAATTCCACAGGCAGCTCCAAAATCAGATTGATAAAAACAACAGAAAGCTTGGAAGAAGATCCAGGCCTTCAAAAAACTAAAAAAATCTATTCAGGCTAGAGGAGCATCTTGAAAATGACTGTGAGCTAAACCTTGTACATTTTAATTAATTGAAGCACTTTTCAGTATTATCTACTTTTCTTTAAAGCTGTATGTTTAGGGTGTTTTGTTATCATCAAGTATCTCTTAATTTATGGCTACAATTCCAGTAGACATAAATTGGGGGAGATTGTTGTGCATATGTTGTGTACTTGATGATTACATAAACAAAACACCTAAGTAGATTTTACTTAGTGAAATAATGTAGCACTCGACGGATAAAAATTATAGTCCCGACGGATAACTCATTATAGTCCCGACGGATGATGACTTATTATCCATCGGGTGAGTAGCTTATTTAATAATGAGTCTATATCACATTTCTGCATACACCTTTGTATAAATTCTGTAGTAGCATATAAGTCATGTTGACTTTAACTAGATATGCAGAATAGGTTGATTAATTGTACATAGATGATGTCTTGTAATTCTGCATAAATAAATTGAAGTCAAGTACCAAAATAGCTACCGACGGATGATTAACAAAGCCATCGACGGATGATCAAATAGCTATCAACGGATGTTCAATATAGCAGTCGACGGATGATCAATGAAGCCATCAACAGATGATCATAAAGTCGACGGATGATCATGTACTCAACGGATAAAGAATTCAAATATCAGTTGACAGTGACAACTGGTCACATGCGTCGAAGTGTATGCAAACGGAATGAGGAAGCCTATTAACTAGGTAATAGAGAACAAAGTAGCAAAGTATTAGACCCGATAGTTTTTATGATGATCCCGTCTTTTGACTTTGTAATCTTGGTAATATATAAACCAAGAAGTAGCAAATAGAAACATAGATCTGAGATACAAAAGTGAGAAACATTTGTAAGCAGAATTATTAGCATTTCTCTGTATTCTCAGTAGTTCATATTTATAAGCAGTTGTGAGCATTCTTGCACGCAGAGTTCTCTCGATATAATATATATCTCTGGTGGAATTGTTTAAATCCACCAGAAAGTTTTTAAAGACTCTTGTTTTTAATTACTCGTGTTCTGATTCACTTAAGTTTTTATTCCGCATTGTGCTAATCAATACACTAATATTTATATTCGAGTTTGAATATTTTTATTTTAAGCAAAAGGTTCAAGAATTCCATTCAACCCCCTTCTGTAATTCTTGCTATATTGTTAAGGGCCTAACAATAACATGTTTACACATAGCATGCCTTTTCATGTTAATCAAAATGTGCATGATAATTCTGCTTCAATGAATGGTTTCTAAGGTCCAACTCGAAGACAAAGGATGAATCTGAGATACCCGATTCAAATGAGATTAAACCTAAGAAATCAAAGAAAAAGGCTAACAAGGCTGGACCCAAGGAAACTTGGGTACCAAAATCAATTTGATTTGATTTTGATGTGTGCAGGGAAACAAAAAGAATCTTTGGAATCTGGATAGTGGTTTCTCAAGGCACATGACTGGAGGTTCTACCCTGCTCACTGAGTTCAAGGAAAGAGCTGGCCCAAGTATCACTTTTGGAGATGACATCAAGGGTTATAATATGGGATATGACTTGATTTTAAAGGATAATGTCATCATTGAAGAGGTTGTCCTAGTGGATGGACAGCATAATATGTTGAGCATCAGCTAGCTTTGTGATAAGGGCAACTCATTTACTTTTAATGCAGAAGCCTATGTTATGACTAACAAGAGGAGCAACAAAGTGGTTCTCACTGGAGTGAGAAAAGGCAATGTGTATCTAGCTGACTTCAACTCAACAAATGCAGAATCTGTAATTTGTCTTCTCAGTAAAGCAAGTCAAGATGAAAGTTGGTTATGGCAAAGAAGATATCCCATCTAAACTTCAAGACCATGAATGAGCTAGTCAAGAAAGAATTGGTTAGAGGTATTCCTCAAGTGGAGTTTTCAAAGGATGGATTGTGTGATGCCTGTCAGAAAGGAAAGCAGATTAAAGTACCGTTCAAAAAGAAGCTTGAATCATCTATTGAAGAACCTTTACAGCTACTTCACATGGACTTGTTTGGACCAGTAAATGTGTTATCTATCTCAAAGAAGAGATATTGCCTATTAATTACGGATGATTTTTCAAAATTCTCTTGGACATATTTTCTAAAGTCCAAATATGAGGCTAGTGAAATCATCACCAATCACATAAGGCAAGTTAACAATCATCCTGACTTCAAGGTTAGAAGAATCATGAGTGATAATGGAAATGAGTTCAAGAATTCTGTGATGAAAGTATTTTGTGAAGAGTATGGAATCATGCATGAGTTTTCTGCAGCAAGAACTCCACAATAAAATAGAGTGGTGGAAAGGAAGAATAGATCACTTATTGAAGCTGCAAGAACTATATTTGAAGAATCAAGGCTGCCAACTTACTTTTCGGCAGAAGCTGTGAATACAACATGTTATACTCAGAATATCTCCTTGATCAATCAAGCAAAAGGTATGACTCCATATCAGATATTCAAGAACAGGAAGCCAACTCTAAATTTTCTTCATGTCTTTGGATGCAAATGCTACATTCTAAGAAATCAAACTGAATGGAGTGGTGGAAAGGAAGAATAGATCACTTATTGAAGCTGCAAGAACTATGCTTGAAGAATCAAGGCTGCCAACTTACTTTTGGGCAGAAGCTGTGAATACAGCATGTTATACTCTGAATATCTCCTTTATCAATCAAGCAAAAGGCATGACTCCATATCAGATATTCAAGAACAGGAAGCCAACGCTAAATTTTCTTCATGTCTTTGGATGTAAATGCTACATTCTAAGGAATCAAACTGAACAGTATGGAAAGTTTGATGCTAAAGCAGATGAAGGAATTTTTGTTGGATATGCTGTTGGAAAAGCATATAGAGTCAACAATCTCAGAACAAACATTGTCATGGAATCTGTACATGTTATGTTTGATGATAAGAATATTGAAGGACTAAAAGATGAAGGTTTCCATGATAGCCTCAAATTTGATAATGTTGAGATGATTAGTGATGATAGTGATGATGATAGTGATCAAGAAATAGTGGCTAAGGATAATGCAAAAATGACTATCGTTAATAATGCAAAAAATTCAGCATCAGTCGAGTTACATAATGCATCATCCGTCGGTAGATAATCAGCATCATCCGTCGGGATACAAAGTGCATCATCCGTCGGAACAATGAGAGAAGCTGAGAGTCAAAACAGATCACTTACAGAAAGAACTCCTTCTTCAAATCAAAGATTCACAAACTCAGGGGGAGTTTCTTCTAATCAAAACTCAGTCACACATCAAGACAATGATGAGGCCTTTTTATCAAGAGTTAATCTACTACAACAGAGGAAATGGACTAGAGATCACCCTTTTGAGCTCATCATTGGTGATGCATCTTCTAGAGTTCAAACAAGAAAAGTAACTCAAGAAGAATGTCTATATAGCAGCTTTCTCTCAAAGGAAGAACCAAAGAAGGTAGAAGAAGTTATGTTGGATCCTAATTGGATTCTAGCTATGCAGGAGGAGCTAAACCAATTTGAAAGGAACAAGGTATTGAAGCCGGTACCCAAGCCTAAAGGAAAGAATCCAATTGACACCAAATGGGTATTCAGAAACAAGATGGATGAAAATGGCATAGCTGTCAGGAACAAAGCTAGATTGGTTGCTAAGGGCTATTGTCAACAAGAAGGAATAGATTTTGATGAAACTTTTGCTCCTATTGCAAGACTTGAAGCCATTAGAATTTTCTTAGCCTATACAGCCCATGCCAATTTCAAAATCTATCAAATGGATGTCAAAAGTGCCTTTCTGAATGGAGATTTGGAGGAGGAAGTATATCAGTCAACCTCCTGGTTTTGAAGATCCAAATTTTCCAGAATATGTCTACTATCTTTTGAAAGAACTTTATAGATTGAAGCAAGCACCTAGAGCCTGGTATGATACTTTATCAAAGTTCCTCTTAGAAAATCACTTCACAAGAGGTACTGTTGACAAAACTTTATTCTTTAGAAATGTTAATGGCTCTAGTATACTTGTTCAAATTTATGTAGACGATATTATATTTGGCTCTACAGATGAAAAAGTTTACAAAAAGTTTGCCAAATTGATGCAAAGGAAGTATGAAATGAGCATGATGGGAGAACTAACTTACTTTCTTGGTTTACAAGTTACGCAAGTTAGTGATAGAATATTCATTAGTCAAACCAAATATATTTATGATCTTTTAAAGAAGTTTGATCTAATGGATTGCACATCTGCAAAAACTCTCATGGCCACTGTAACTAAACTTGAATTAAACACTGCTGAAAAGTCTGTGGATATTTCAAGCTATAGAGGCATGGTTTGCTCACTTTTGTACTTAACATCTATAGACCAGATATAATATTTGCTACTTGTCTTTGTGCTAGATTTCAGACTGATCCTAGAGAATCTCGTTTAATATCTATAAAGAGAATTTTCAGATATCTCAAGGGAACACCAAAACTTGGTATTTGGTACCCTAGAGATTCTGGTTTTGATCTAACTGGTTATTCAGATGCAGACTATACAGGGGTGCAAGATTGATAGAAAAAGCACTACAGGAACCTGTCAATTTCTAGGAAACAAGCTAGTATCCTGGTTCAGTAAAAAGCAAAATTGAGTCTCTAATTCTACATGGGAGGCTGAATATATTGCTGCTAGCAATTGTTGTGCATAAATTCTATGGATGAAAAACCAATTGTTAGACTATGGTCTGCAAGTGGACACAATTCCTATTTTCTGTGATAACACAAGTGCAATTGCCATTACTGAAAATCCAGTACAATATTCAAGAACAAAGCACATAGACATCAAGTATCACTTCATTAGGGAACATGTAATGAGTGGTATCGTGGAACTTCATTTTGTTCCAAGTGAGAAGCAACTTGCAGATATCTTTACCAAGCCACTTGATGAATCCACCTTCATCAGGTTGGTAAGTGAGTTAGGTATGCTTAATTATTCTTAAAGTATTTTTAATAATTTTGCAAGTTGAAATGCAACCAGAAACTTAATTGATTTTTACGTTTTGGATGAAAATTTGGCTAAGTCAAATTTTACATCTCGGCGAATGTTCCTTATCCATCGAATTTGATCATTCATCGAAATAGAATAGCTTGGTAAAAATCAATTACTTTTCTGGATTATTTTAAACCCGACAGATAATTACTTTATTCACATCCGTCGAATTGTCTACATCTTAGCCGTTAAAGTTCTGAACATTATCCATCGGATATACTTATAATCTGTAAGTATATCATGACGGATAATTGACAGAATTTTGACAGTTTATTTTACTTTTAAACGGCTATTTTGGGCAATTCTCATTGGGTCTTTAATTTTTACCTTTAATTTTTATCCCATTTTATTTGAGAATACATAAAAGCCTTACTTCAAGTTTATTTTAGCTTTTATCTTTCTCTATTACAATTAACTGCTCTCTTCTTCTTTAAAGAAAAATCCTCTTTCTCTCTGCAAATTTCCTTGCTTTAACAATGGCACCAGTATTCAAGATCATGTCTCAGTCATGATTCATTTATGAGAAGAACAATTTTGTAGCTCTTGTGAACAAAGAAATTCCAGCCTCTGAGGATTATCACAAAATGATGGATTTCGTGAAGGGATGCAAGCTTAGTTATGCCATGCTGGAATCTCCCACAATCTATTGTAAAGTTGTGGAGGAGATGTGGACTACTGCTGTGTATCAAGCAACTGACAAAACAATAACTCTCTCCATTAAAGGTAAAGAATTATGCATTAATAGTGTAACTATCCAAGCATGCTTTAAATTCCTGAAAACACTACTACTAAACCACACACAGATGCTGATTTAGTTAACTTGCTTAATTATATTGGATATGCTCTTCCTACCACTAAATTAAGTGAGATTAGAGGACTAGGTCTTAGAAAAGAGTGGAGTTTTCTGTGTGTTGTAGTTATCAAGGTTTTTCTGGTAAAATAAGTAACTTTGATTCTATCAATACTGTTATGCTTAACATGCTCTACATGTTGCTTACTGATAATTACTATAATTTTAGTGATGCTATCATGTTTAAGTTGGGTTTCAAGTTAGGGGAGATTAAAAAGAGGTTTAGGCATCTTTATTATGCTAGATTCTTTATGATTATTACTAACCATATTTGTGAGGATCTTGTGATTGAGAACCCAACCAATAAACTAGATTGTTGGGTTCAAGAAAGAAGAGTAATTGCAGATTTAAACAGGGCTGATCACCACAAGGAAGTGCCCCTTGTTTATTTGCCTATCATGGAGGGCCCTTAGGTAAGTGAGGTAAATACTTCTGTCTTTGCTCCTTCCATTTCTCAAGTTTCTTTGCCATTGACTGTGGCTATGAAATATGTGTCCTAGACCCGACAGATGCCTATCCAAGCCACAAAATCTAAAACTTCAAAAATCAAATCAAAGAAACCACACTCTGGTCTCTCTCAAAAGATGCCAATTTCAAAAGCCACCAAAACCAAAGAGGGGAGTGTGAAGGGTGGTAAGGTTGGTGAGAGACAGGGTGAACATAAAAAAACCCTAAGAATAAGGATGGAGAGGTGAGTGTACCTAAACCTAGCCACACCACTATTTCCCAACAAACTGTGGTGCTTAATAAGGAAATTAGCACATCTCTAGTTTCATCCTCCCAAAAGGATGCTACTATTGAAACAAGCTCCCAATCAGGAGCACAGGCTAAAAGGGTTAGGGACACAGATTCACCCCAAACTTATACAAGAAAGAAGAAAGCTAGAAAACTTGGGGATGCACAGGGATTACACACAGTGCAAACTGCAGCTAAAGACTCAGTCACTGCACCTTCTCAAATTCAGTTTGATGTGGCTCCAATAAATGTGGAGTCATAGCCAAAATCTTTAACAATAGAAGCACCAAACTCACAAAACTCTCCCACTAATTCTCTGGATGTGGACATGATTCACACATCACTTCCTGATTCTCCTTCTTTAACTCTGTTGGAGAAGCCAAAATTCAGTGCAAGTGAGCATCATCTTTTAGATGATTTGTTGGCTCACTTTCTAATTCTTTCAGAAACTGTTGAAACTTCTATGCCTAAATTATCATCAATCTGCACAGAGTCCACAATAGATTCCACTCCAAACTCTTTCATTTCCTCTATTTCGATGGATATTGTTCATCTGTCGGCTAGTGATTGTATCCCGACGGATGTGCCTAACAGCAGTCATCCGTCGCCTATCCTAACTACTACCCCGACGGATGTTTCTCATCCGTTCATACTCACTACACAAGCTGAATTTTCAAAAACTATTTCAAGTGTAGATGAGCTAGTAGTTGTACAATCACTCCTAGAATTGAGGGAAGGGAGTGAACAGAGTGAGAGGCTGAGTTGCTCTCAGGCAAAAGGCGAGGAAAAGAGAGAACTTATGCAGGATATTTCTTCCGGCCTGGAAAAAGTGAGTGAGGAGAGTTCCACCTTAGTAGATGAAGGTGAGGGTGTGAGGGTGGTCAGCCAAGGGGAGCCCTTGATGCAAGAATATAGAGAAAATAAGAGAAATGCAGGTACTGAACTTTGGGAAGAGCCCATTGTGAGTGAGTTAATGGATGTCAATGAGGCTGACAAGAAACAGTTATTTCAGCAAGATTATCAAGCTATCTTAGACTCTGTTTCTTATGAAGCTGAGGCATTTACTCACCCTGTGTCAGCATATCAAGCTTTAGCTGAACAGGACAATGTGGCTGCTGAAAGGATGCTAAACTTGGTGGATACTATTGCTTCAATGCAAAGGGCCAATGATGCTATAACTGCTATGCCTTCCACAGCTGGTAGTGACCTTGAATTGGCTGAAGAATCATTTGGGGATGATGGTGAGGATGATGAGGATGATGGCATAAGCATAGGGGGAGATGCAGATATTTTTTCCTGGATGCTAACCAAAGATTGTTCATATTCACATCTCCAATCCACCTTATTCAAGCTTATTCTTGACACCTAAACAGCAATTTAAGCATCCACAAGTGCCAGCACAAAAATGTTACTCAAGGCACACCTGGAATCTCTAAAGCTGCACAAGATTCAGGCTCTCCAACACAGTCAAAATGTGGATGAAATCAAGCAAGAAATTTCTGATGTCAAACAAGATTTTGTAGCAAGGTTGGATGCTAGACTTACAGGAACTACTATGACTGAAATAGCTCAAAAGCTAAGGAAGCTGATTTGAACAGAAAGGTTGAGGCCATGGACTTTAGACTGACAAATATGGAGAAGTCGGTGGCCAAAATACTTGCAAATCAGGAAGCTCAAACTGGTCTGCTCCAACAGTTGGTGGCTGCACAACTCTCTACCTCTACTCAACTTGATGCTAACAAAAAGGGGGAGAAAGATTCTATCATCCCAGTTAGTCAGGGGGGGTCAACAAGTAGGGGAGAAAATGCTCAAGATTCAAGTCAGTAAAGTGATTGTGCCAACAATTGCTTTCTATAAGCCACCAGCTATGGATATCATTGATATAATCAATCTAGTAGCATCAAAGCTGGAATCAAGTGACAAATTGAAAAAGATTGATATAGTTAGGGCTGCATATGGGCTGGGTTGGGTCGGCTTCAACAATTTACTGACCCAACCCAATTAGTTCGGGTTTAAAAATTTTCAACCCATTAATATCAAAAAAAAATTATAACCCAACCCTATTATATGAGTGATGGGTTGGGTCGGGTCGGGTTGGGTTGGATTGAATGGGTTGAATGAGTTGAATAAGAATAATAGTAGATAACAAAAAAAATGCTACATACAAGAAATAAATGATCGTTCAAATTATTACATGTATATTAAAATAAGTATAAAGATATTTTATACCACAAATGTAAAGTTAAAGACAAACACAACTTTCGGAAAAATAAGTGGAAAGTTAAATATACAATATTGATTCAAGAAACATAAATAAGCATAAATACTATAAATAATCAAATTGGTTTAACATAATAGTTTGTGAAAGCACTTTGTTATAATGCAGCTCATTATCCGCTTCATATTACCCGATTTCAATTAAATTTAAAAAGTTTAGTCTAAAATTATGATCAAATTCAAAATATATTATTGTTATTACTTCATTTATCTACTGCCTAGTGCATAGTCAGTTATGGGCAAAAGCAAATGCATCAGGCTGTGTTCGAAATTAAAATGGGTAGGGAGTTAGTAATATATAATGGAAATGAGTTGGGACTTAACAATTAGACCGGGTTGGGTTGGGTTAGGGTTTTAAAAAGTTAAAATCTGAACCAACCCAATATAATCGGCCCAACAGAAATTAAACCCAACTAACCTATGGGTTTGGATGGTTCGGTTTGGTCGGTCCAAAGAAGGGTTGGTTTGAACGGGTTTGATAACCCATGCGCAGCCCTAGATATAGCAGCAGTTGAGAAAGAGTTGGATGATAAATGGAAGCAAATTGATGAAGAAATCCAGAAGAAGTTTGGTCCAATTGAGAAGAAAGACAAGGTATTTTCTCACTTCTTTCAATTGAGATAAATTTATGTGAATAAAATGAGTCTGGGTAATTTGGAAAAGAGCCAACCTTCATGTATAAAGTCTCCAAAAGCCAACTTGGTTTTGAAGCCCAAAAGAAATTATCCAAAATCATTTGACAAGAATCCCCTAGACCTTATGTTTGAGACTCCAATGCCAGATGAAAAGAAGCTGTTGGCAAGGTCCATTGCATTCTTCAAAGATCCAACTGACTCATATCTAAAGAGAAGAATTGTTAAGATCTACATGAATGGGAAAGAAATCTGTGTGGTGACTGGACACCCTCAGTTTGCAGAAGCTAAGAAGGAAGAAAAAGAGAGAATCAAGCAAGAAAAGAAGCAAGTTGCTTTAGATGCTAAAAAGCTCAAACATAAGAAAAAACAAGCTGCTATAGTAGCCAAGCTTCAAGCTGTGAAAACTGCAACTTTGATTTCTGAGAAACAACCTGTGGTAGCTGAAGATAAGGATCAGAAAATGCACAAGGAACCTCAACAGAAGAGGAAGTTCAGATACAAGATTCTTCCCAAAAGAATGTTAGATTTTGATGATGACAAGATGGAAGATTACATTCCCAACCAGTCTACATCTACAACTCAAACATCCAAGCCCTCAGAGGTGCATGAGGAATTTAACGTGAATCCTACAAAGAATTTTCATGGTGAGCCTATAGTTCCCAAGGATGAGCCAATAGACTGGGGAAGTTTGTCACTTCCTGAACTTAATTTACCAATCTTCAACAAGCTAAAGAAGGCAAAGACAAGATGAATCAAGAAGGTCAAGCCTGTAAAATTCAAAACCAAAATCTTAACCAAAGCTCAACCAACTGTCAACAAGGGAGATCTTCTATACATCTGTGATATCAAGGAATTTTCAGATATCAATCTCTACATGGATGAATTAGAAGAAGTGAGGGGAATTGATGCTCACAGAAATCTCCCTAAAAGACTGGTGTTCAAATTCAAGGGTGGAAAAGAGATCATATGGCCCCTTGACAGGATTCTTCAAGAAAGTTGTATTGTTTTGATAAAGATCTTCTCATCTTTCAAGAAATTTTTTGGATTCAATGTGACTGCCAAGAAATTGGTTCTAAAGAAGATAGTGAAAATGATTATGAAAATAACATTTTCCTTTTCTGAACTAAAGACTCGTGAAATGTTTGTGAAAGGCCGGATCTCTCTCTCGATGCAAATTCATATCATTGTACTTGGTCTCTCTCTTATATGTTGTGGGTATTTGTTCAAATAAAAATATATTTTTAAAAAAAATTAGTAATTAATTTGAACTCTTAGATCAATCTAATTTAATCAAATAAAATAAATTATATTTATCATGAGATAAAACTGAGATAAAATATTTACATTTTATTTACCCTTTCTGTACATTTTTTATTATCATAATTGTTGAACATCGACAATATTTTTGAAATAAGAAATATGGCAATAATACAAAACCACTATTCGTTTTTAATACCTAAACTGTGGGGAATGATCAAATACAAACTAAAATTAAAATAGAAACTAGGAACTAATCTAAGCCATTAGATCTACCCAATCTAATAGTCCCCCTGAATCACCCCACCCAACTACCCAACTACTCTGCACCCTCTCACACCCAATTTTAACTTTTCCCCTCCATTTTTAATTTGATTTTTCCCGTCAAACCGTAAGTTTTTTTAAATCCGATTTCACTATATTTTTCTACATCTCTCAACGATCGATTTGCATACCATATGTGTTATATTTCGAATTAGTTTTTTTTTAAAATTATTTAGTTTCTAATTTTTATTCAAAATTGGTTTCTATTTTGAGTAGTGTTAGATTATCAAACAACTTCAAAAGGATTGTACTTTTATGTGAATGTTGAAAGTCACGAGACTCTAAGAAGATATTGAAACAGAAGATACTGGGTTGACCTAAACAAAGCCCATCACAAAACAACCCAATAGCGGCCCATCCTTTTATAAACTGATACTCTGTATTTTCTTCTCTCCACGCTTGTTTACGCACAGTAGTAACACACAGTTCTTCACCGCCGATTTTATTACAGAACTTAACCTACTCAACCCCCCAACTCTTACAGGTAACTCCTTCATTTATGTTCGTGTTTGTATATTTTTGAAAAGAGAGACTCATGTTATATGTGTGTTGATTAATCTTTAAGTTCATTTTTTGTTGATGATTTGTGAAAGTTGTTATGGTTGTATTTTTGATGTTCATTGCTTAAATGTTTCAGAGCTTCTTTTTAAGATTTTTTTAGCTTTTGAAGCTAGCGAGTTTATGATGTTCAAGTGTTTGATAAAATGTCCCTGAGATTTTTTTTTTAAGAAAGTTGCACATATTTAGAATTGAAAGATTTCTTCCTGAGGCTACGTTACCGAGTACTTTGATTTGAGGAATATGTAGTGAATGTCGGGTTATAGACTATAGTCGGCCCTTTAAATCAAGGGTAGGATGATATTGTAAAAGATTTTAGTGAGAAGTTACTAAGGAGTAAGTAGAAAAAGAGGATTATTAACTGCTGAACAAGATGGCCTTTATTTCCAAATTCCGGTGACAACATGTTTTTTGCTTGCTTTTTAGGCCAGTAGGATATATGAACAGACTATCTGAAACATACTTTGGTAAGAAATTGTTTTCGACTTCTCACACTTTCTTTATAACTGTAATGTCCGGCTCTTGAGTTTTTTAGGGGTGGAAATATGTAAGAGTAAGAGGACATAATGAAGTGAAATGCAACGATTTTCACTCATTTGCTCCTGAGTTTAGACAATATAGAGTGAAACCAATTTTACCCATGTGCTCTGGAGTTGGAAGGAGACCATAAGTTACAACTTTATCCTTATATATTTTTAAAAAGTAATATTTTAAATATGACGGGTGTATTTTTATCCCATTTGCTTTCCGTTGCATCCCGTTTTTTGAGTGTAAATTTTGGGAGGAAAACATATGATATTTGTATCACTTTTTCTCTAAGGAGCTTGAATAAGAATGTAAATTATGTTATGGTTTTCAAAGTAGTTTCTAGCCTATTAGAATCAATTGCAACAAATTTTCTCTTGTTTAGGCATATTTATAAGAGAATTAGTATATCAGTCTATATCTGTCATGCTTCAGTTATGTTAAATATAACCAACATGTTCTCAGTTCCCTGCACATATCTTATTTTTAATAGTAAAACATAAAATATTGTTAGAGGCCCATCCCTATCTCAGAAATACTATATCTTAAGTGTATAATGCCTACTGTTCCTATTTAAATTTGCTTTCACAGTCGAGTATGATATAACTTATTGTCCATTAGAAGACTGCTTTTGTATTCGTGAGTTGGAAACAATTTCTTTCAATTCTATCATTATTGCAATGATAAAAACTCACTGAGTTGTGTCCAGATGGTAGTCTTGTTTCTGATGGAAATATAAAGTTATAAAATTAGTGGTTAAAAGTTCTGAAGTATAATGTATTATTTGGTATTATGTATGTTTTGGAGCTGGATTAAGGTATGTATATATGATTGCATAAGCAGGGGCAGAACCATGTAGTCACCAGGGTGTCCCTTGGGGTACCCTGGAATATAAGGTATGTAGTTTATAGGTAACATCTGGATGCAATGGTAATGCAGCTGAGTTGGTTTTCATAACCCAGTGGCATGGCTTCAACCCCCCATCAAAACAAACTTTATTTTATCTCCTGGACGTTAGATACGGTAACCACATGTATCATACAAAAAAGGCCGAGCTAGCTACTTTTTATGAGTATTTTATGCACCCTGGAAGTGGAAGAGGCACTTTTTATAAGCACATAATTTGTTTCCTTGAATATCTTTCAGATAGCTGTTCTTGTTATTTATCTTTCTTTTTTTTGTATGCATAGGCTGGGCTACTACACTCTTTTGTTGGGCTGTTAGCCATGGACGTGTAAAATAGCAGTCACAGATACTTCGTTATCAATAGCATGTTTTCTTAAGTAGCAAGTTGATGGTTCCAGTTACTCATCTAATGGCGTGATGTTGTGGCAAATTGAGTAAGTTTTTTCAGTTTATTTAAAAAACATTAAAATATTGTTTAGTCTTTCTCTTTTTCTATTTCCAGCATTATCAATTTTTGAAGTATATTGCAGCTTTCTTACCTATTGTAGTGGCCGTGACTTCTCTACATCTTAAATAGGAATAAGTATTTATCCGATTTCATTACTTTTTTCTCCTGTGCAGTGAAAGACGTTGGTTCTACATCCAGAGTACTTTATATTAACTGCAGTTGTAGATATAAGTCTGTAACTTCTGTCAGACTAAACAACGAGAGGAAGTTTAGCAGTTGGAATAGATCTGAAGCAATAATTCGCCATTTCGACGATGCACATGTCCAACGTCGTACAAAATCACTTTCCGAAATTCCATTTGGTGAAACTCATCACATCTATCAATCTAGTAGTCTTCAGCATTGGTTTAAAAACTGGCAGGAACAGCGGAAGTATAAGCTAACAGCCAGCACTTTTGCTGCAGCTATTGGTCTATGGCCTCGTCGGAGAGTCCAACTGTGGTTGGAAAAAATTGGGTATCTCCATCCATTCACTGGTAATATGGCCACCTGTTGGAATAATATCAAGGAAGAGGAAGCCCTTGAAAGATATAAACTGATAACTGGAAATGATGTACGGTTTCCAGAGTTCCAGGTTTACAGAGACACCAATCCTGAATATGATTGGCTTGCAGCTTCACCCGATGGTACAGTTGAGCAGGTTATTTACGAATTGTCGTCTAGAGGAGTATTAGAAATTAAGTGCCCTTATTTTGACGGTAATATGCAAAAGGCTCGTCCATGGACAAGAATCCCCCTTCACTATATCCCTCAAGCTCAAGGCTTGCTGGAAATCTTGGACCGAGATTGGATGGATTTCTATGTCTGGACTCCTAATGGAAGCAGTTTATTTAGAGTAGATCGTGATGAAGAATACTGGAACCTTGTAAAGATAGCATTGTCAGACTTTTGGTGGAATCATGTCGATACAGCCAGGGAAGAATGCCTCCAAAGAGTGATCACAGATCCGCTGTACGAGTTAAGAACACTCCGTCCTGCAGCTAGACATGAGTTGAGTGTTGATATAGTTTATGAAAGCAAAAGATTAATTGACGAGTCCAAGTTGATGGTCCGTGAAATTTTTGGCAAAATACAGGATTGACATACTTGAGAAACTTAAAATGATTAGCAGATTTATGATTAGTAAATGTATGATACTTTTTTTTAGGTTGGCTAGTAAGCCTAAAGTTGGTTCATTGACCTAAACGTATACAACAGAAGTTTGTTGATTGTATTGTTCAGAGGTTCAATCAGAGGCCCATTTGGCCAAAAAAAAGGGCACTAGTTTATCTTTCGTTCTAGAAAGGCTTTTTACTTGCACTTTAAATTAAAACTTGCTATATTTGTACTGATTTAGATAGAAAGCTTCAGGTGCGAAAAATCTAGGTATTACTTAAAATGATAGATTTTTTTCATTCCCAAAATCAAATTTTAGGATATAAAAAGCAAAGAACTCTACGGTTCAATGTGACATCATGGTCCTGCTGAAATTTATTTTAAATCTTTGGCACGTTTGTTTATTCAAAGAATCTAGTCTAGAAGATAACAGTGAGAGATGTCCATGTCTTCCTATCATGTAGTTGAAGATTTTAGTGGCCGGTGACGTATCAAACTTTGGTCACTGCTATTAGTAGAAGATGATTTTTTTTTTTACTTGCTTTTTCTAAGCTGTTGTAGTCGGCCTCTCATTTTAGCAAATAAAATACATCTGATCCGCCACATCCACACACACATATCTACTCTTAACATCATTTCAGACACGCATGCAAGTGAGAGCTAGCTAAGATGGGAACAGAAGCTCCAGATTCCGGCAGAACGATGATTTCTAAGGATAATAAGGACCAGACTGCACCACCTAGCAAGCTCGATGCTGGAGATTTATTCGTCCTCAAGTCTCGAGGTAATCGACTAATATTTTTATATGTTCAATCTGTAGTAACTTGCATATCTTTTTTTGATACATGAATTTGTTGCACACCCTGTATATTTCACTCGTAACTAAGGGTATGATGACTCATTTGGAGTGTGAGATATAAGTGGAAAGATATTTAGCTTAAGAGCTTAATTTGGTCTTTGATACACTTGTGCATATATGGTTGCAGGATCTTGGTTGCACTGCGGGTACCATCTGACAACATCAATAGTAGCACCGGCGCTTCTTAGCATACCCTTTGCAATAGGATTGTTAGGTTGGGGAGCAGGGATGGTGTGCCTGAGCTTAGCTGCACTTGTTACTTTCTATTCTTACAACCTCCTGTCTTTAGTCCTCGAGGACCAAGATCGTCGTGGAAAGAGGCAACTGCATTTTCGTGCCATGGCTAATGATATTTTAGGTACAAATCTACCATCATTTACATAATATCTTCGTCAATTCTAAACATTGATCAAGACCTAATAGGTGACAATATATGGTGCTATAGATGTCATCATTTTTCATAATTGACATATAATCAATGTATACGATTTTAATTTAAAGTATATAGTGAGGGGGATTTGAGACCTCTTTTAACACTTGGAAGAGCTTTACACCATCTTTGGGCCAATTCTAGTTTCCCGGTGGCATACATATATATTTTTAAAGTGACTATATACTTGTAAAGTTGTATTGAATAAGCTGCACTAGATCTTGTATCGGGCAAAACTACAAAAATACCTTGTGGCTTAAACAATGATAACAGTTATTGATTTTAACAATGGCGATGGACGCTGTATATGATAATATGAAGATTCCCTTACATGCTCAATTTCGGCATTTTTCATCCAGCTATCAGCCATTCTTTTGCTACTTCCTAGGTACTACCCAGTGACCCAATCAAGTCAGAAATAACACTTATATTGACATGTTAATAATATAACATTCATCCAACTTCTTAGTAGTGCTTGAACTTACTCTATTGATACGTTTCAGAAATGAAAAGAAAGTCTAGATTAACAAATTTACATTCATGAAAATACTCTGTGTTTTATTTTCTAGTGATGAACAATGGTGCATCGTCTACAAGAACTTCCAAAATTTGAATGGTCATCCCCGTCTTACACTTAATAACCCAGACTAGTGATTTTTATTCGATAGTTAGTTAATTAGTTACTCTGTAATAGGTCTTCAACATAGATTATAGAAACACTTTAACATCTAGTCATTCCAAATTTTAGAAAACTGTGACCTTATATTAATTGAATGAATGATGAATCCAAAGTTGCGTGTATATCAAAGAAGAGCTTGTTTGTGAAATCGAACAGGACCGGGATGGGGAAAGTATTTTGTAGGACCACTTCAGTTAGGAATTTGCTATGGAGCTGTTATTTCTTGCATACTTATTGGAGGCCAGAGCCTTAAGGTCATTTCTGTCTCACTCATTGCCATCATTTGTTTCTTATTCTCCATTCCTTTGGGACACTTAGCTGACATATATATACACATCACTAATCTTCATCTTTAAATTTTCCAGTTTATATATTTGGTGGCTCGCCCTAATGGGAGTATGCAGCTCTCTCATTTCATTGTTATTTTTGGAGGATTAAAACTAATCATGGCTCAAATGCCATCTTTTCATTCCTTGAGGCACATCAACCTTGTTTCCTTACTTCTCTGCCTTGCTTATTGTGCTTGCACTACTGCTGGATCCATATACATTGGTACAGACAATCTCTAACTTTAGCACATTGTGCTTTTCACTGAATGTATCGCTAGCTACGTAGATATGTAATTATCCATATGCTGTGATTTAAAATTCTTCCAGGAAAGTCTCGCAATGCACCACCAAAGAATTATGATGTCACTGAAGTTGGCATAAACAGACTGTTTGGCACCTTTAATGCTATTTCTATCATTGCTACTACATATGGAAATGGAATTATCCCAGAAATACAGGTTTAAATCCCATACAGTACTTAGGTTTTTCTTGTTTGTCAGACTTTTATTATCTTTTCAATTAATAAACTCATTTTCAGGCAACTATGGCTGCACCGATCCAAGGGAAAATGTTCAAAGGCCTACTGGTTTGTTATTCTGTTATAATTTCAACGTTTTTTAGTGTTGGGATATCCGGGTACTGGGCATTTGGAAATCAAGTAATGGCCACAGTTCTCTCAAACTTTACCGACCAAGGTAAAAATTTGGTTCCCGAGTGGTTTCTTTTGATCACCAATATCTTCGTAGTAGTCCAAGTATCTGCTGTCAGTTTGGTAAGCTACATTCTCTAAAGCAAGACAAGTACGTTCAACTATGTTGCCCCAAAATTATATTCCTAAACTATCTAGCATAATGCAGACATACTTGCAACCTACAAACGTTGTTATAGAGCGCCGATTTGCTGATCCGGAAAAAGAAGAATTCTCAGCAAGAAATATAATACCTCGAATTGTATTCAGATCACTGTCTATTGTTATAGCAACAACAATTGCTGCAATGTTACCTTTCTTTGGAGATATAATGGCTCTGTTGGGAGCCTTGGGTTTTATTCCTCTAGACATGATTATGCCAGCGGTTTTCTACAATGTCACATTCAAGCCTTCTAAAAGGAGCCTAATGTTTTGGGGGAATGCGATAATAGCGGTTGTAGCCACAGTACTGGCCGTGGTAGGATCAGTAGCGTCCGTGAGACAAATAATTATTGATGCCAAGAACTATCGTTTGTTTGCTAATGTATAATTAATATTAGAAATGTAACAATACATGTTTTGGAGCATTGCTAGATGAAATAGCATGTTTCCAGATGAATCTTATATCTTGAATTTTTTAGCAGTGGTGAAGCTTATATCTTGTAAACACGATATTGAAACTTATATTTTTACATTGCATAATCTGTTAATAGAACCAGGGTTATAGATAAAAATTTACACCTTTGATTCTGGAGTGATAACAACCATGAGAATAAGACGTTAAGCGAAACATACCTCTAGATTAGCAGACTTCCTTAGAATGTATACATTAAGATTGTACATCAAATCTTTGGAATCTTTTCGCCTTAGTTGGAGTCAACAGGTACTGTCCTTTTCTTCCGTGTCATAACATTTTAAATTTTAGGGGTCTGGTGACGTATCAAACTCAAGTCATTACTAATGGAAGAAAAGAATTGCACAACTTCGCTAGTCTTCTTTGTCATCTACTAAGTCGGGTTACGTACTTAGGAGCATCTACCCCTTTTGTTAAATAAAAGGCATCCACTCGTATATGTGTACCTGGTGTATATAATACACACACCACTTAAGAGTGTGGACGAGAGCTAGCTATCTAGCTGGGTACAGAAGCTCTAAGTTCTGGTGAAAAAATGGTGACTGATAAAGAGAACAGAGACCAGGCTATCCCGCCTGCCAAGCTCGACGCTGGATCCTTGTTCGTCCTGAAGTCTAGAGGTAATTAATCAGATAATTCATCTGTTCAGTCTAGAACACATATCTGTTCTTGTATTATATAAAACTGTTGCATATAAACATGCATAATAAACGAGTCAAGTATGTCTTCCTGTTCCTGGTAAGTAGGGCATGAAGCGTACTCGGACCTTAATTCTACTCTAAATAGCAAGATTGTCCTGCATAACCACGACTTTAGCTATATATAGATTAGTCTTTGAGATACACTTGTTTTACCTGCAGGATCATGGTTGCACTGCGGGTATCATCTGACGACAGCAATAGTTGCTCCCGCGCTTTTAAGCATACCGTTTGCAATCGGAATGTTAGGTTGGGGAGGAGTGGTGTGCCTGAGCATGGCTGCACTTGTTACTTTCTACTCTTACAACCTTTTGTCCTTGGTTTTAGAGGACCATGCTAGTCGCGGCAGGCGACAGCTTCATTTTCGTAACATGGCTCATGATATTTTAGGTATGTCATCTACGCTCAGTTACAGCTTTACTTCAATTTTCTCCATCTCCCACTTAAATTATAACTATATCTTTGTAAGTTGTATCGGTTTAAACCATAAAACATTTAAAATTCAAGATGCAAAATGGGATTTATTAATTTGTGAATATAGATATACATGTCCACTTCATATACATGCTATTATAATGTTTGTTATTGATTTTAATGATGATGATGAGTGATAACCATAATTAACTCCCTTTGTCAATATTGGCGTTCTCCTATTCAATCCTCTACAATTATATACTCATAGTGACCTAATAAAATTTACTCATGTCAGATTCGTACTCCATCCGGTCCTATGTATGAGGTCGACCTTACTCCTTGATCTGTTCCGAAAATAAAAGAAAGAGTCTACTTTTACAAACTGTACAGTGCAACTCTTTGCAACCGTTTCAATCAAATCAGCCAAAAATAACTAAAAGAAATTATCTCTGAAGTTTGAGTGATCAATGTATCTTATGTGAAGAGCTTGTTTGTAAAATTAAAACAGGACCAGGATGGGGAAAGTATTTTGTTGGACCACTTCAGTTGGGACTTTGCTATGGAGCTGTTATTGCCTGCACTCTGCTTGGAGGCCAGAGCCTCAAGGTCATTTCTCTGTAGTCATTGCCATGGAATATCATCACTTGTTCTGAATTACTTTAAACTTTAAACCAATGTTTTTCTTCCTGTTGTATACATTTCAGTACATATATTTGGTTTCTCGTCCAGATGGAAGCATGCAGCTCGCGAATTTTGTTTTTATGTTTGGAGGAGTAACATTAATCATGGCTCAGATGCCATCTTTTCATTCTTTGAGGCACATCAACCTTGTTTCCTTACTTCTCTGCCTTGCTTATTGTGCTTGCACTACTGCTGGATCCATATACATTGGTACAGACAATCTCTAACTTAAGTACATTGTGCCTTTCACTGAATGTATCGATAGCTAAGTAGATATGTAATTATCCATATGCTGTGATTTAAAATTCTTCCAGGAAAGTCTAGCAATGCACCGCCAAAGAATTATAATGTTACTGAAGTTGGCATAAACAGACTCTTCGGCACCTTCAATGCTATTTCTATCATTGCTACTACATATGGAAATGGAATTATCCCAGAAATACAGGTCTCATTACCATATAATACTCACGTTTTCATTTTCTCTCATTATTTTGTTAAATTTGACAAATGCAGAAATTCAGAATGTTTACACACAATCATGTTTGTACTGAGTCTTGAACTTGCAAAACTATTATTACCAATAGTAGGAGAAAATGCACTTGGCTATAAAACTGGGAATTTTGTCAAAATAATATCAGCTCGTCTGAAATAATAAATTTTCAGGCAACCATAGCTGCACCGATTCAGGGGAAAATGTTCAAGGGGCTACTGGTATGTTACTCTGTTGTAATCACGACGTTTTTTAGTGTTGGAGTATCTGGGTATTGGGCTTTTGGCAATCAAGCAATGGGCTCAGTTCTTTCAAACTTTTTGGTTGATGGAAGATCTTTGGTCCCTAAGTGGTTTCTTTTGATGACCAATGTCTTCACACTTGTCCAAGTATCTGCTGTCAGTTTGGTAAATTGCATTTTCTAAAGCATTATTAACAAGTACTTTATCATCCCAAAATAATATTCCTAAAGTATTTAGCATAATGCAGACATACTTGCAACCAACAAATGTTGTTATAGAGCGCCGATTTGCTGATCCAAAGAAGGATGAATTCTCTGCAAGAAATGTCGTCCCACGACTGATATTCAGGTCATTTTCCGTTATTATAGCAACAACAATTGCTGCAATGTTACCTTTCTTTGGAGATATAATGGCGCTGTTTGGGGCCTTTGGTTGCATTCCTCTGGACTTCATTCTGCCAATGATATTCTACAATGTCACATTTAAGCCTTCTAAAAGGAGCTTAATATTCTGGGGAAACACAATCATAGCGGTTGTATCCACAGTTCTGTCTGGGATTGGGGCAGTAGCGTCTGTTAGACAAATAATTCTCGATGCCAAGAACTATCATTTGTTTGCAAATATGTAATATGGAATCAGATAAATAAAGCATCTATAAATAAGTTAGATTGTACAAGAAAAATTGATAAAGTTGGAGATATATGCGATAAGATCTATATCAATCCACACCAGAAATTGCATCTAGCTGAAGTAAAGGGTTAGCATGCATATGTTGTGTGTTGTTTAAGAAAGGCGAGCAGAGATTTACATCAACGTCGAAACCAGGCCTAATTCATATATATTTGCCCATAAAGCCACGTAAAGATCTACCTCAACCCAGGGGCGGATCTAGTAAGGGGCACCGGGCGACAAGCATTAAATTTTTTGAAAATATATGAAACTGACCCCATAAAATTCAAAATCATAAGAGTATTTTTCCAAAATTTGTCTGGTGTCCCCTGATCCGCCCATGCCTCGACACCATTGATGTGGGTAAAAATACAACTCTAAACACATAATTAATGTGGCAATTTATAACCTAGGCAATAAGCCTAATTAAAACCAACAAAGGTAGTTCTAGAGCGCCCATTTGCTGATTCAAAGAAGGACGAGTTCTTAACAAGAAATTTAGTCCCGCGGTTGATATTCAGGTCGTTTGTATCTACAATAATGTTAAGGTTTGAACCAAGTACAACAAGATTCTATATCAATCCACAACTTACAACTGGAATTAATTGTAGCTAGCTAAAGAGAGTATACGGCTATCATGCATTTCTTGTGTTTTGTTTCTGAAAGCCAGGTGGAGATTTGGCAGAGTACATCCAAGTTGAAGCCTGCACTTATATCACCAAAACAAGAGGGGTTATCTACTAGAATGCATATTAAGTATGGAAACTATTAATTGATAGCAGTTTTATCCACAGTCCTGAGTGTCCGGGGTAGGAATATTAGCATCTGTGAGATTTTCCATATTTTCGAATATGTAACTGATAAAATGAACCAATAAGTTATAAAAAAACTATCAGTTATACAAAAAGAAACACAATGTTGTGTGTTAGAAAAATTAACACACGTTACATAACTGCAAATTGTCTACAAAATAGCAGATAATGTGTGATCATGGTACCACACACATATGTGAAAACATCTTTATCTAAGAAGTTAATGTGAAACCTAAAACTATAACAGAAGAAACAGCGGATGCATTGACTACGATAGGCGATAGCAAAGAGCTTTTTCCCTGAAAAATACTGTGGAAAACGCATGTTCCCTCTCTTTTTCAGCATGATCCTTCTAATTTATTAGGCTGAGAATAATGATACAATTATTGTTCTTGGTTTTCACTGTGTAGTGATTTGGCAGAGAAATAGTTCAACATTTTTTACCTTAATTACCTGAAATTAGGCTTAACTAATAGCGGAACATGTTTTTTCAGTTACAATTTCTTTTAGTAACAGAAACTTCTTATATACGAGCTTTCATCCTCAGTCTGCACTGCACAGACTCAGAAGACACGTAATTTGTTGGTGAAATACAAGCCTTATTTACTAGGTAAAGGTAAGTAGTACCAGACAGCTAAATAATAGTTTCTTGAGATCAGAGATTATAAATCGAAACCAAAAATTATAAGATAACAGTTCATTCCGAGAAGTCTAGAACAATCTGCAAATTGTATTCTAGCCGCTATCTCTTTCCTCTAGCAAATTGAAAGTGTAATGTCTACATATGTGATGTGCATAAACAGCTGGCTCATCACTCAAATTTAACAGTTAGATTACAGTTTCAGATTTATAGGAACTTTGTTATTACTGGGAACTATACCAGCTCTCTCCTTCGCTCTGTCTCCTTGGTCTCTCTAGACTCTAGACTTATTTTATAAAAAATAAATAAACCACTTAGAAAACAACTTTCGTTCGTAGAAACTGTTCAGTTTTAGTGTCAATCAGATTCAGATTTAGGCAAAATCTATCGGTTTATAATATTCTCTACAAATGTTAAAGAATTTCAACAGTTTTAATGAATAACCTCAAGTTTCCATTGACTTCCTAGAATTCTAGTTAAAATTCAGTTAAAAAAAGAAATGCGTCAGCTTGCAAACAAATACACCCTCTTCCCTCCCCAATAAATATTAATAGCTCAAATGTCCAACTAGTACTACATGCATTAGACGCTCAAACACAAAGCATAGGTTAATTCATATATCTTCTACATTCCTTTAATGGCTCGCTCAAGGGCAGTAATTTTCTTCTTTTATCTCGTCGCTTTTGTTATTTGTTTATCGTCCATACATAGCCAGAAATTGTTGAACATGCAGGGCGAAAACACGAATCTCGGACAAGAAAGTGTGCACCTATATAGTCCCCTTGCTGAAGGAGCTGCTGCGCTGGTATCAACGCCCAACAAGAAGGTCCATGCCGACGTTACTCATGACAAACTGATGTTTGCTCGTCACCTTGGTACCGTCCATCCAACTGATGAGGATGCCCCTAGTCCTGGCGAGGGCCATTAATTAACTAGCTAATCTCATATATACTCTTTTATTGTTAGCTGCATTCTAAAATAAAGATATATGCTGAAATATTTATGTATTTGTATTGATGTGATAGTCAAGTATATATAGACTGTTATATGATGATGTTTACAGATGATAATAAGAATTATAACAAAATGAAGTGATAAATATTACAGATAATATTTTATCTATAGCTAATACAAATCTAATACAAATGTTAAAAACTTTCTCCTATATTGTCGGTGATGGTTGCTGGTTGTGAGCATCTGATAACTTTAACAACCCCGTCAAGTTAGAGTTGGGGAAGAAATGTCAACCACACCCAACTTGGGAAGTAATCGAGCAAAAGTATCGCCACCGAGTGGTTTGGTGAAACTGTCAGCGAATTGATCAAAAGACCGAATGTAGGATGAAGAGATAAGACCAGAGAGAATTTTCTCACGAATAAATTGACAATCAATTTCGATGTGTTTTGTTCTTTCGTGAAATACAGGATTTTCGGCAATATGAATAGCAGCCTGATTATCACAATAAATTTTGAATGGCGTAGGTGGAGAAAACCCAAGTTCTGATAAGAGAGTGTGAAGCCATTGTAGCTCTGCAGTGAGAGCAGCTAAAGAACGATATTCAGCCTCAGCAAATGATCGAGAGACGATAGGTTGCTTCTTTGTTTTTCATGAAATAGGACTAGATCCCAACATTGTAAAGTAACCGGTTGTAGATCTACGAGTGGTTAGACAACCCCCCCAGTTGGAATCAGAAAAATCAATGAGAGAAAATAAGCTAGAAGAAGATAAGAGTGTACCTAGACCATTAGAACCCTTAAGGTAACGAAGGACTCTATAAGCAGCATCCATATGAGACGAACATGGATTCCGCATAAATTGACTGAGAGTATTAACTGCATATTGAATGTGAGGACGAGTGACAGTTAGATATAATAGACGTCTAATGAGTCGTCGATAAATTGATGGATCTAGGAGTGGAGTGCCATCATCTGGACGGAGACGGGTGTGTTGTTCCATTAGAATTGGAGAAGGTTTGGAACCAAGCATTCCAAAATCGGATAAGATATCTAAAGTGTATTTTCGTTGACATTAAAATAAACCTTTTTTGAAATGAGAAACTCTGATTCCAAGAAAATAACGAAGGGGACCTAGATCCTTAATTGAAAATGATTGAGTAAGAAATTATTTTGTTTTGATAATAAATTCATCATTATTACCAGTGATAATAATATCGTCAACATAGACGAAGACAAAGATAGAGATGTTATTACGAATATATGTTAAGAGACTGTAGTCAGAAATGCATTGACGAAAGCCATGAACGATGAGAGTGGATGAAAATTTGTCAAACCACTCACGAGAAGATTGTCTAAGGACGTAAATGGATTTATGTAACTTACAAACACATGTATCATCAACTTGAGAAAAATCAGGAGGCATTTGCATGTATACTTCTTCATGTAAATCGCCTTGTAAGAATGCGTTGTTCAAATCAAGTTGGTGTAGTGGCCTATTTTTATTAACAGCGATAGAGAGAAGAAGACAGAATGTTACTAATTTTGCAACTGGGACAAAAGTATCGTGATAATCGATTCCTTCAATTTGCATATATCCTTTGGCGATTAAGCGTGCCATATAACGATCAATGAATCCATCATAATGATACTTAATTTTATAGGCCCATTTATATCCGATTTTAGAGTTTTACCTACTAGTAATGGAAAAAGGGACCAAGTCTTGTTAGAAATAAGAGCTCGAACTTCGGCAGACATCACATCACGCCATTTTGAATATTTGACAGCTTGAGAAAAAGTACGAGGTTCATCACGATCAATAACCTTGGTAAGGAATGAACGATGAGAGGGACTAAACTGATTCCAAGAAATATGATTAGCTAACAGAAAAGATATAGAGGAATCATTAACATTACAAATACATTGACTGAGATGTGATGGTGGGCGTCGCATCCTTTGAGAGCGTTGGGGCGCAACAACCGTTGAAGGTTGAAGATTATGACTAGAAGATTGTCTATCTCCATTCACCGGGAAAGAATCAGAACCAGACGATGGCGATTCTTGAGAACCGATAGGATTATCCATTTGAACAAAATTTGGCCTTGACCAAGATGCGGGGTGATCATCATCCAGAGATGTGATAGTGATATCATTAGACTGTGCCTTAGCAGGAACATTACGATATGAAAAAGTTGATTCATGAAAGATTACATCGCGAGAAACATGGATACGACGAGTATCAGAATCATAAATTTGATACCCTTTTATACCATAAGTATATCCTACAAATATGTAAGCTTTAGCACGAGCATAAAATATACGTGAGACATGCATATTTTTAGCGAAGCACAAGCAACCGAAAACTCGTAAAGAGGAATATGAAGAAACTTCTTCAAATAATATTTCATGTGGTGATTTAAAATCCAGAAATGGTGGTGGTAATTTATTAAATAGGTAGGTAGCATTCAGTACACATTCTCCCCAAAATGATAATGGGAGGTGAGCTTGAAAACGCAAAGCTCGAGTGACATCGAGTAAATGACGGTGCTTACGCTCCACAACACCATTTTGTTGAAAAGTGTAGATGCAACATTGTTGATGAGTGATTTCATGGGTAGTAAACCAATTTTGAAAAGTAGATGAAAGAAACTCGGACCCATTGTCAGATCGAATGGTTTGAAGTTGTGGTAGAAAGATGCCACCATTTCAAGTATTAATTTGAGATATTGGAAGACTGAATTTACGTTAAATTTGATTAAAAAAATGTGTTATCATATGAAACGTTTGCGACTTAATTTTCATTAAGTAGACCCACGTGTAGCGTGAGAAATCATCCCTAATTGTTAAGAATTATCGTGATCCATTATTGGAAGGTACCGAAAATGGTTCCCAAATATCAATGTATAATAACTCAAATTTTTTAGATGTACGTGTTAAACTTAAAGGATATTTATTTCAAGACTGCTTAGCTTTTGGACAAACATCACAAATAAATTTGTATTGCCATAAATATTCTTGAATTGTCTAATAAGAAAATCAAAACGAGAATTACCAGAATGTCCTAGGCAGGAATGCCATAAATCAAATTTATTTAACTGCCCAAAAGAAAATGCAAAACTTGAATTTGAAACGTACTCTAAATAATAAAGGCCATTTTGAAATTTACCATGATCAATCGCCGCCTTCGTTAAATGGTCCGGAAAGAGGATGAGAAAATTGCATCACAATTAAGTTGACTCGTTAATTGTGAAACAGGCAATAAATTAAATTTAAAAGATGGAATATAATATATACATCTTTGAGAATGAGTGAAGAAGAAAATTTAATAACACCAATATGAGTTACTAAGGTATGAGTACCATCAGGTAACTCTACCATTATAATTTTATTTATGAATGATATGTAGAAAAAAATGATAATGATGTGCACATATGATTTGATGCACCTGAATCAATTATCCGGGAAGAAATCATACAAGATAGGATGATACCTGCTAAGAACGCAGAAGGAGAAACAGGATAAACAAAGTCTTCCTTGGCGAGAAGAGCAACAAGCTTATTGTACTGGTCTTTAGTGGTTTGAGGACTTGTAGTAGTGGGAGTTAGAGCAACGATAGAGGTTGAGGGTGTAGGACTTGGTCTGCCAAGCTTATTCGATAAACCATGAATCTGATAACATGTTGTCCGAGTGTGTCCATGTCGATTACAATGATCACAAAAGGGGCGCTAACGTTTTCTAGATTGTCGGGATTGTTTTGAAACCTGGAGAGCAGCAGAGTCGATTCCAGGGACTGAACAGACATTAATTTCTTGCTCGCTTTTCTTCTCGACGCACGAGATTATAAATGCATTGAGTAGATGAAAATGGTTCCATGAGTAATATTTGACTGCGTATAGCGGATAACTGTCATGAAGTCCTTGCAGAAACTCCATTGCATGATATTGATTTTGTTGTTCCATGATATTTTTCGCGTTGTCGCACATGCATGGAGAAGGGGATATGATACCGTTCAATTCATCCCACAAAGACTTGAGTTGAGTAAAGTAGGAATAAACATTCATACCTTCTATTTTAGGGCTGAAATAGACTACTTCAGTTTATAAATCTTAGGCATATTGGATAGGGAGAAACGCTCCTTCAGATTTCAAGCTTGAGCTGCAGTCTCAGCATGGAGAATGCTAGGCCTGATTTCAGGAGAAACTGAGTTGAGAATCCAGTTGCTGACTAGATCATTGTAGCGTTGCCAGTTAGTAGTATCAGTAGTTGATGTTGGTTTTGGCAGAGAACCATCAACGAAACAATATTTGTTCTTGGCTCGTACTGTCATGGTAATTGCACATTATGAACTTGAGAAAATGCATTAAGTTACTTATAAACTTGAGAATTCTAGCAATGAATAATTGTCATCTACTTTTAGGTATTGCGCGCAAATATATAAAAGGGTTTTTTCAAAAATATCTATGTTGAAGAAATTATTTTACATCTGCAACAATTGCAAACTTATAGTAACCTATCTTAAATGCAATTTCGAACAATCTTTTTTGCTATCTCATTTGCAACACTAATCGTATTTTATGAATAATTTCAAAAATATGGATATTTTTGATAAATTTCCATGTATAAATTAGTTACTGCTTGCTTGCTTGAAACAAATGTATACCAAGTTACCATTGAGTTATGTATGACATAATAATTGACTTTCTAATAATTGAATCAAATCAAGATCATCTGCTTTCTCTTATGTCCGGTTTTTGTCCGTTCACCATGTCACTTTCATTTTTATCATTTTTTTAATATCTCATTTATTTATATACATTTTAAAAATTATAAAATTTTATAATATAAAAATTAAATATTTTAATTATATTTTTTATC
The DNA here is from genome assembly GCF_009905375.1 of Apium graveolens. Taxonomy (NCBI): domain Eukaryota; kingdom Viridiplantae; phylum Streptophyta; class Magnoliopsida; order Apiales; family Apiaceae; genus Apium; species Apium graveolens. The sequence continues at coordinate 48,353,424 of NC_133652.1, forward strand.
TCAACAAGTTATCCACTTTTTAATCTTTTATCATTAAAAAATATATATATATTTTTTAATTCTGTATTCAAGTACAATATATATAAGATGCTCACTTATTCATGCATTGTATACAAGGTTTTTCTAATGTGTACACAAGAACAAATAATAATCACTAATTTTCATGAGTTTTGTATATTTTAATTATTTTTCTAATCATAAATATTAATAAAATCCCAATAAAAGTAAATCAAATTCATAAAATTTGGTGTTTATTGTATACTCTTGAGTATACCTTTAGAAAAATCATTATATTTACTCCGCCTGTTTTTATACACTTATTGTTTGAATTTTCTGCACGTAATTTAAATGGTTGACCTGCAGTTAAAATATTTTTTTTAAAAAAAATCTTTTTGTAAATTTTAGTATAAATTATACTACCTCCGTACCTCTCATTTCTTTACAGTTTTTTTTCAAATGTTTGACACGCATTTTAATGCAACTATAAAGTATATTTTCGTAATTTATTTTTAATTTTTTTTAATAAAAAATTGAACATTATATCTTTATTTAAAAGAAAAAATATTTTTAAAAAAATTATGCAACTAAATTTAATAAGAGCATTAAAGTGCGTGTCGAACTCATGTCTCCCAATATAAAAAATTGAGGAGGACGGAGGGAGTATATTTCTATAAAAATAATAACTTTTACTAATTCATTGAAAACTTTGAAATATGGGTAGAAAAGTCAAATTAAAAATGTTATATAAAAAATAATGAGAATACTGTGCCATTTAATATTATCACGTGGGGGAAAATTTTAAGGATTACCATAACTCGAAATGAACAAGTCGAGAGCGTGATTTTTCAAAAAAGTTTTTGGCGAGTGGCATGACAGCCTAACAGATAAGTTATTGATTTCAAAGAAAGCTGTCATCATGTTCTGTGGGCCTCTGCGGGGTCAGTATTCTTTTTAGTCAACGGCCAATAACTCACATTTACATCACAGATCTTTTAGTCAATACTCCTCTCCTCGTATTAATGGACTTCTTTTTTTTATTTCATTTTACTGTTGTTATATCTCTTTATTTTTAGAAAAGAAACATGTTAGACGTTTTTAAAATTGTCTCCGCGATTTTTAAACATAATTATGTATTATATAATATTTCTTTTATAATTGAAATTAGACCTACTCATTTTGTATACAAGACATACTTGTTAATTACTGTACTTTGAGAAATCTCAAAATTTAAAATTCAAATATTAGGTTTAAAATTTTATATCTCTTTTGAATATCTCTCCACGTTTCCAAATATATATTCACCTTTTGTACATCTAAAATTAGTACCCGTGATCCAAGTTTTATATTGTCTATTCTTATCATTTTTTTATGTCCTAAAATAATTGTTTAATTTAATAATTATGAAAAATATATGAAGAATAAAAGGTTAGGAAAGATTAATAAAAGTTAAAAATTGATGTTCCAGTTTTATATTATGATAATTATCATTTTATTTAATTTAATTGAGTGAAATGTGAATTTGAATAGATGGAAAAAAAGGGACGAAAGGAATGATTAAAGGATAAATATCATACAATTTGAATCTCCTCTATCAGAAAACATTGTAGTAAAAAAATTTGTTAAAAAACTAATCAAACACGTGTTCATATCTTTACTTTTGATACATTTGAATTTTTGGCATGTGATGGTATTGGATTTTTCAGTAAAGTACAAAATATCATGAATAAAAATTGTTATTACTATAGATTCGGTTGAATATATTTTCATAAAATATAATTTATTATTCAACGAGATACTATGGCGCTGCTGTTTTTATTGGCTTAACTAGAACGTTTATATAGACTTTCTTTATCCCATAAACATTTAAAATTTAAAGTTAATTAAAAAATTAAGAAAAAACACTGCCATTTCTTTTATCTTTTATCAACATATACAATGTATGTATAGCAATTAGCAATCTTTTATGCACATATACAATGTACGTAGTAGCAATTAGCAAACGTATACAAAAAAATGCAGACACGAGAAATTTCAATTATATTATCCTAGTCAAACACACCTAACATAAAAATGAAAAATCGAAGATACTTTTTTATTATAAACTGCCACTAGTATTACTACTGCTAAACCTAGTAATACAAGTACAACTACTTTTCCCTCTTGATTTTCTTTCTTCTCCAAACGCGCATTTCATAAACTATACACCATTTTCAACAACTCCAAATGAATATTCAAAAGCCCACAATAAATTTACCAACAACCCCTTGATTTTTTCCCACCCCATTTAATCAATTCTGCATAAAGTTTCAATCTTTTTGCTCATTTTCAAGAAAATAAAAGGTGGGTTTTTTTTATAATGGCTTCATCTGCAATATTTTCATCATTAAGAAGAAGAAAGTCACCAACTTTTCAGGCGTTTGTAACGCCGGTTGATTGGTCTGAAATGGCCTTATTAGCTACTTTAACGGCGGTTTCATCTGAAATTGTTTCATCTTTTTCCGGCAAGTCTTGGGTTTTTCAACGCCGGAATTCAAGATCACTTGTGAGGAAAATTGAGGTATTTGTTGTGCTGTTTGAGTATGTTGGTGAATTGGGTTTAAATTTGCCTAAATCTGCTGTTGTTTGTTTTCAAGAAATGTATATATTGTTGTATAGATCAAAGATTTTACTTGATTATTGTGTTCAGTCTAGTAAGTTATGGCTTTTGCTTCAAAACCATTCTATTTCTGGTCAGTTTCATGATTTGAATCAAGAGATTTTGACCCTTTTGGATGTTTTTCCTTGGGATGATTTGGATTTAAGTGATGATGTTATGGAACAAATTGAATTGTTGCAAAAACAATCTAGGAAGGCTAAGTTGTTGATTGATAAGCAAGATGAGGTTTTGAGGTGTAAATTTTATTCATTTTTGGATGAGTTTGAGGGTGGGAGGATTCCGGAATCTGTGGAATTGTATCGGTTTTTCGTGGAAAGATTGGGGATTATGGATGTGAAAAGTTTTATGGTTGAAATTGAGTTCTTGGAAGAGCAGATTGTTAATCATGATGGGGATATTGAACCTATGGCTTCTGTGCTAAATGGATTTGTGGCGATGACTCGTTATAGCCGGTTCTTGATTTTTGGGTTTGAGAATGATGAGATGGAAGGAGGGTTTTGCAAAAACAAGAAAGTGAAGAGAAGGTTGAGTAGTAAGGAAATTTCTGAGATGTTTACTATGATTCCGAAAGACTTTTGTTGTCCGATAACGTTGGATTTAATGACTGACCCTGTTGTAATTTGCACAGGCCAAACGTATGATCGATCTTCGATAACGAGGTGGATGGAGGAGGGGCATTGTACGTGTCCAAAGACGGGGCAGATTCTTCTTCATACACAGCTTGTTCCCAATAGGGCTCTTAGAAATTTGATTGTGCAGTGGTGTACTACTCACGGAGTCCCTTATGATCCGCCTGAGAACTCAGAGTATTCTTCGGAAAACTTTGCAGCTCCTTCAGCGAGCAAGGCGGCAATTGAAGCTAATCGAGCAACATCACGGCTTCTCATTAAAGAGCTAGCAAATGGGTCACAAGGTGCCAAAAATGTTGCTGCTCGAGAAATACGGCTTTTAGCAAAGACCGGAAGAGATAACCGAGCTTATATAGCAGAAGCTGGGGCTATACCCTATTTGAATGCTCTGCTTTCTTCTGATAGTTCTTTTGCACAAGAAAATTCAGTTACTGCTATACTGAACTTGTCGATTTATGAAAAGAATAAATGCCAGATTGTTAGTGAACCAGGGTGTTTAGGATCAATTGTTGATGTTTTGAGAAATGGATTCACAACAGAGGCGAGGGAAAATGCTGCAGCAACACTGTTCAGCCTGTCTGCTGTTCATGACTATAAGAAAAGGATTTCAGAAATAGACGGTGCAGCTGAAGCACTGGCCGGGTTATTGATGGATGGTACACCAAGAGGAAAGAAGGATGCAGTGACAGCTTTATTTAACCTCTCAACTCACTCAGATAATTGTTTGAAAATGGTAGAGTCAGGGGCTGTAACAGCACTAGTGAGAGCTTTAGGAGTTGAAGGTGTCGCCGAAGAAGCAGCAGGTGCTTTAGCTCTTATCGTGAGGCAGCCAGTGGGAGCAGAAGCAGTTGGAAATGACGAAATGGCCGTGGCAGGATTAGTTGGCATGATGCGAAGTGGAAGGCCCAAAGCGAAAGAGAATGCAGTTGTTGCGTTGCTCGAATTGTGTAGAGGGGGTGGAACAGCAACAACCCAGAGGGTGTTAAAGGCACCATCACTTTCTGGTTTGCTTCAATCGTTACTCTTCACAGGGACAAAACGGGCCAGAAGAAAAGCAGCATCTCTTGCTAGAGTTTTCCAGAGGTGTGAGAATGCATCCTTACACTTCGGTGGGGTAGGTTTAGATTATGCATTTCCCGGAAATTCAACCGCTAGTAGAGATTCAGGTTTTGCTGGTGATGTCTCGATACCCATGCCTATATCTGTTCCAGTCCTATAGTGGTACATACTCGCACTTGTCCTTTAGATACTTCTGGTTGTTAATAGTATCTGGATTCTTTGCCTGGTATACAAATTACGAAACCATACAGAAATACTATAAACAACATGTTCAGTAAACTTTGTAATTCTTTTATGCATTCTCTGTCAGTAGTATGTAAACTTTTATTCATAATGCGTAGTTGCATCGTGGTCAATTGCAATAAGAAGTGCTTCTGCCTTATATTTTTGGGACTTTTAGATCGTATTTTCATTTTATGTCGTTTACATAGTAATATATAGTTCAGTGTGTAGCACTAAAGCTAAAAGGCTGTTGTTCACACATCAAGTGAGAAGTATATTTTGAGGTGCTAGACTACTGGCAAGTAGTAATGTGATTGGAATTTGGAAGGTTAAAAGAGTCGGACTGTTAACAAGTTTAAAATGACTGTAAGGGTTTTTTTAGGAAAAGAGAGTTTACAATGGTTTGACATAAATCTGTATTTTAGAAATTACTCATCTCCAGAAAAAATTACATGCCAATGTGTTTTTTTTTGGAAATAAGTGCTTATAAGTAATGTACTTGAATTTTATTTCCACAGCAGTTCATGACTTTCTGCCTGTATAGAGCCATATAGGTATGTATTCACAGCAAAGTTGGTTCTCTCTCGCAAAACATAGAATTTTAGCAAAGGGCTCTTGCATTTGGCTGATGAGAAATTGACATTTAGTGTGTGGTGGAACATCTTGAAGTTGTTCGTTCCGGGCTAACTGGCCTCCTCATTCTCTGTTGAGAAACGTGAGTATCAAAATAATTAATAGTAGTAACAATAATATTAGTATGCCTATTGTATGAACTATACAGCTATACTTTGAAATTTTTGTTCTGAGATTTGGATGTTAGTTAACAGTTGCTGCAAAGCTTTCCGTTTTATCCGGCGGTGCGGCTTGCTTATGTTGATGACCTTAAGCTTTATCATACTCGCTACTCATTTTGTCAAAGTGTTGTCATGATTGACCCCCAGCGAAGTTTCCATTAGGATCTTAGTGTTTTGTTGTCAAGTGGCAAGTGGGGTGGAAAGAAACTTTTCCAATTGGCAAGTAATCTACTTGCTTGGGGAATAATCATGTCTCTTTCAGCCTAGTAGAATCAAGTATGATTAGTTGTAGTCAACTAGTCATATAAATATTTATCCATATAGATTATGGACTGAAGTTGCAACCATTATTAGAAGATTGTAGGGATTTTATATTTTGTTTTTAGTTAAATTTTTCATTACCCCTCTTTCAAGATCTTCCCATCATGATGATTCATTCAAACTCTTTGTCATAATATTAACGTATGATTCTAAAAATGGTGTTCCTCTAACACATTAATATTTTAAAGTGACGGTTTTCTTAACACTATTATGTGATAGAAATGATTGAGGTTGACACGAGCCAAGTAGGTTTTTACGTATGAGGGATGCCTCCGTACATCGGAGGGAAATACACATACGAGGGAATGTGGAAGCCAGAGTGAAGAGAGGTTGGGAAGTGTTGGACCAAGACAAGACGGCCCAAAGAAATTATAGTTAGAATAATTATGGAACATAATGTAAAGCCCAAGAAGACCCAATTTGTAAGATTAAGCCCATTTGGGACTTGGTATAAATAGAAGACAACAATCTCATTGAAAGGGGTTGGCAAATTAAAGTAAAGAGTTCATCTCCTAAAATTATAGTTTTAATAATATAATAATATTGTAGGCTTATCATTTGGCGCTAGAAGGAGCTTTACTTTACAGATCCAACCGAAAAATGATTGTGGAAGAGTTTGATCCGGGAACAGCCGGACCAACTCAAGTGAAGGAGTTGACGGCAGAAATTTCCGCCGACCCCTCAACCTTCGATGGCCGTGAGCTTCCAAAGCAGTCGGCGTTAAAGCCAAAATGTTTGTTTCCTCCACCTGAAGGCCCTCCTGAAGATCAGCCGGAGAGCTTGAAAGATACACATCAAAGAGACAAGAAGAGAAAGTCCGCCTCAGATCAGCGTTTCAGAGTACAAACCGCCAAAGGTAAGAAGGTTCTCTCAAGCGACATACGACTACACCTAGAAAAGAAAGAAAGGCTAAAGGCTCAAAACCAAGAAAATCTAGAAGAACCAGAAGAATTATTTGATTCAGATGAAGAGCTAGAACGTGAGACTCGGAGGCTGCAAGCCAAACTCGAGCAAAAACGTGAAATTCACCGTCTCCGTCGAGAGCTCCAACAAACAACAATACAAAACAAAGAGCAAGAGGAAGAATTTTATGATGAAGACGATGATGCCGAATATGAATATGAGCCATCGGCAGAGTCGACCTATTCACAACCACGTGAACGTCGACAGCGGACAGTGTCATCCGCCGAGGTCTCGCGCCAAACTGAATCCACAGAGTCCATATCCCATGAAGAATTTGCCAAAATGCAAGAAGAAATCGCCCAAATGCGTAACATCATGAGGAATCAATCAGGATTCGAAACTATTTCCGAAAGCCCTTTATCTCTCGTCCTCGAGAAAGCGCGCATCGACATGACATTAAAAACGCCCTCCCTCGATCACTTCGACGGATCTTCAGACCCGTTGGCATTTCTCAACACATTCGACGGACGAATGGCTTTCTTCTGCCACTCTGAAATCGCCCGTTGTCAATTTTTCTCTACATGCCTTCAAGGTACAGCACTCCGATGGTATAGCAATCTGCCTCCTCGATCCATCGACTCATGGGCAATCTTAAAAAGTAAATTTCAAGCCCGGTTCTCCAGTAACTACAAAGGCATCAAGGTCACAGCATCTTTGATGACAATGCATCAGCGCTCAAGTGAGAGCCTTCGCAGCTTTTTAACCCGATTCAGGGAAGAGATCGCTGAAATTCCAGATTTAATTGAATAAATGGCCGTCAATTTCTTAACGGCAGGCATCGATAAGTCACAACATGGATTACTCCTAGAAGAAATTTTCGAAAAAAGGCCAAAGACTCTCCAAGCAGCATTCTAAATTATCGAACATCGTATGATGCTACAAGAAGCAGTGAGTTGCATTCAATCACCCCGACACTCTTCAAGGCATGAACGTCGTCGTAGCTATAGCCCGCGATCTCCCGCGCGAGAGAGACGCCATGAGCATCGTCGAACACAACCCCCGCGTGTGGATGATCGTTTTTCAAGGGATAGAAGGGAAAGGGACTGACAACCCCGCACTCGACTAGAAAAAGAGTTCACTAAATTAAACACAGAAAAGACAACAATTCTAGCAGTTCTAAAAACAGAACCAAACTACAGACCACCGAGGCCCATGAAGGCTGACAGACCCCCCAGTTCCAGATATTGCGAGTATCATGAGGATACCGGTCATACTACAGAACAGTGCTTTCAACTTAGCAACCTCATAGAGGGAAATATTCGTCGGGGACAGTTAGTACATTACGTACAACAAGAAGACAATCATAGACGTCACCATCGAGATGAAGAGGATCGGGTCATTGACGTCATATTTGGAGGATCAGCTTCCGGAGGATTTTCTCACAACTCCAGGAAAACATACGCTCGACGTCAATCCCTCGACAGTTAAACGCCCTCGCGCGAATCCGACGCCGGTCATTTCTTTCTTTGATGATGATTATCACCCGGGGCTCATCGAGGGTCATCAAGATGCTCTTGTCATCACAACCCGAGTAGGAAATAATACTGTAAAAAAGATGTTGGTCGACAATGGAAGTTCTGTCGATGTCCTCTACCATCACGCCTTTTCGCGGATGGACATCTGGGATCGACGACTTGAAAACTCCCGAACACCGTTGTACGGATTTACCGGAAATGAGGTCCATGTGGTAGGAACCATTGATATGTCAGTTCTCTTTGGCTCACCACCTTGCCAAGTTTGGAAGGTCGTTAAATTTCATGTGATCAGTGCTTCTTCCATCTTTAATGACATCCTAGGCCGCACTACAATCACAGCCCTAAAGGCAATAACTTCAATCTCCCATTTGAAGATGAAATTTCCCACCGACTTTGGCGTCGGAGAAATGATTGGAGATCAAGCGACCGCGAGACAGTGCTACCTGACAACAGTTTCCCCAAAGAAAAAAGGGGAGGAAGATCTAGGAGTCAACCAGGTGCTCGAGATCGACCCCTGCGACTCAATTGAATCTACAAGTTAGAATTCATGTTTCCCTGCAGAAGAGACGAAGGAGATCGAAGTGGTCATCGGCAACCCAACAAAGACAACCAAAGTGGGAAAAGGACTCCCTGAACATTTGAAACAAGAGATCATTGACCTTGTTAGAGAATTCGCCGATATCTTCGCCTGGGACCCGAAAGACATGCCGGGAATTCCTGAGTTCGTCGCACGCCACTCCCTCCATATCAACAAAAACATTGTTCCAATACGGCAGAAACTTCGAATATTCTCCGATGAAAAGAGGGCAGCTATCGATCAAGAAATTGACCGACTCCTCGAAGCTAAATTCATCGAGCCCGTCCAGTTCCCCACATGGATCTCCAATGTCGTTTTAGTCAAGAAACACAACGGAAAGTGGTGAATGTGTGTCGACTATTCTGACGTTAACAAAGCATGCCCCAAAGATTTCTACCCACTCTCAAACATCGATCAGCTGATCGACTCTACAGCAGGAAATGAACTCCTTTCCTTTATGGATGTGTTTTCAGGGTACAATCAGATAAAAATGGATTCTCATGACTGGGAGCAAACGGCATTCATTACTCACAGAGGAGTATTCGGATATCAAGTCATGCCTTTCAGGCTGATTAATGCTGGCGCAACTTTTCAACAGATGATGGACACAATCTTTGGCTCACAAATAGGGAAAAACATGTTAATCTATGTCGACGACATGATAACCAAGTCCAAACTCGTCGTTAACCACTCACTTGATCTTCGTGAGACCTTTGAAAATGCCCGGAAGCATAACTTGCGTCTCAACCCTAACAAATGCTCATTCGGGCTTACATCCGGCAAGTTCCTGGGATTTCTGGTCACACAGCGAGGCATCGAGGTCGACCCCGCACAGAAAAAAGCCATCCTTGAAATGGAGGATCCAAAATCCATCAAAGACTTGCAAAGCTAACAGGGTGCATAGCAGCCCTTCGAAGATTTATCCCCCAATCGTCCAAAAGGTGTCTCCCTTTCTTCGCCACCATAAAAAAGGCTTCAAGGTCAACACCAATCGAATGGAACGATGAGTGCAAATCCATCTTCACAGAACTCAAAACTTTTTTAACAAATCCTCCCAACCTCACTAGGCCAATCCCAGGTGAAGCTCTGCGCATTTATCTGTCGGTATCCGACGAAACAGTTACAGCCGTCCTTGTTCGACTCGACGAATGAAGAGAGGTTCCCGTGTACTACATTAGTCACTCATTGCGTGATGCTGAAACTCGGTACCCTCAGGTTGAAAAGCTCGTGTACGCCTTGGTCATTGCAAGCAGAAAGCTCCGACACTATTTCCAAGCAAGGGAAATACATGTGTTGACAAATGCGCCACTCAAAAGAATCTTGCACAAACCCGATATGACAGGAAGGCTCGCTGCATGGACCATCGAATTAAGTCAATTCTACATCGAGAATAAACCACGAACAACCATAAAGGCTCAGGTCCTCTCAGATTTTGTAGCAGAATGCCAATTCAAGACCAAAGGGTCGGATCCCGAGGAAGCCCAGCTAAGGCCGTCGCTATTGTTTGTTGACGGATCATCGACCTCGAATTCTGGTGGCGCAGGGATAATTCTTATCAGCCCAGAAGGGTTTAAAGTCCAACAAGCCCTTAAGTTCGAATTCCAAGCGACAAATAACGTGGCCGAGTACGAGGCATTAATTGCGGGATTATAATTGGCAACGGACCTCGAGGTAGATATCATCGACATATTTGGCGATTCCCAGCTGGTAGTTAAGCAAATAAGCGGAGAGTTTAAGACTCACAATGAAAACATGGCTAAATACCTTGCAATGACATAAGAGCTGCTCAAGAAATTCTCCTCCTGGAAACTCTCAAATGTTGATAGAACAGAAAATCAGTGGGCTGATTCCCTCGCCAAGTTAGCCTCGTCCAATCTGAAAATGAACCTCGACCCAGTATATGTTGACAGCCTGAAATCCCCCGCTATCGATACAGTGATGGTCCACAACATTCAGAGTAATCTTGACTGGCGAAGCCCTATTCTCGAGTACATCCTAGAAAACAAACTTCCCACGGAAAAAAGTGAAGCCCGCGCTATCATGTTTAAGGCAAGAAATTATTGCATGGTCGGTTCAATATTGTATCGACGTGCTTTAACTGAACCACTTCTCCGATGTTTAAGCCCAGAAGAGGCCGACCAAGCAATCCTCGAGGTTCACACGAGAATATGTGGCGAACATCTCGGGGGAAAGAACCTAGCTCTTAAAATCATGAGACAGGGGATGTATTGGCCCACACTCCGAAAAGATTGTGAAAGTTACGTCCGCAAATGTCAGGCATGCCAACGACATGGCAAAGTGAGTCATCGACCCACAACAGAGCTCAACTCGATCCTCGCTCCTTGCCCTTTCTATCAATGGGTAATCGATATCAATTGGGCCCTTCCCAAAGTCTAAAGGTCAGTGTCAATACATCGTGGTTGTAGTCGACTACGCGACGAAATGGGTCGAGGCAAAACCTCTCTCCAAGATCAGAGAAAAAGAGATGATTGAATTTTTTATGGAATATGTGGTGTTTCGATTCGGAATTCCAAGGATTTTAATCTCGGATAATGGGACACAATTTGTAGGCGCACAATTCGAGAAAGCTTTAAGCGATTTGAAAATCCAACACATCAAAGCATCGGTTGCATACCCACAGGCCAATGGCCTTGCAGAAGTAACGAACAGAACCATCTTACAAAGATTAAAGAAAAGAATAGAAGAAATTCCCCGATGTTGGGTTGATGAGCTCCCTAATGTGTTGTGGTCCTACAGAACAACTCCTCGAAGTGCAACAGGAGAAACTCCTTTCCGTCTCGCGTACGGCGTCGACGCCGTTTTGCCTGTCGAAATTAGTCTGATTTCCCCAAGGATCGAGGTCTTCGATCCTTCTCTCATGGCCGAAGGATTATGCTTTCACAATGACTTACTTGAAGAAACAAGAGAGGAGTCTAGACTTCGCATGATCACACAGCAGGAGAAGACGACAAGGTACTTCAACAAGAAAGTAAAAAATAAGCGATTCGAAGTGGGATACCTCGTCCTTCGAGACTCCGCCGCATCACAACCAACAATCTCAGGAAAATTTAAACCAACATGGGAAGACCCATACAAGGTGTCGAAGGTTGTCAACACAGGAACCTACGAGCTCTCGTACCTCGATGGTCAACCAATTAAGAATGCCTGAAATGACATCCACCTCAAGAAATTTTACCAGTGATTAACTCTCTATGTAATGATTAAAACTTCGAGGCCGCAGGGCCCTACCAAAAACCAACCCTCGATGCAATGAGGGTCGATATGAGATCCCCATCAAGGGAATTTAAGTTATGAAAGCTTTAAGTTATTTTGCAAAAATATCATAAAAATGTCTAAGGCCACAAAGGCATCATTCGAAGTACGAAAAACAACGTAGCATCAATTAGGAAACATTGTCTTAAAATAACAGAAACTTAAAATTCAAATTCATACATCATTACGGGGCATTCCCCGCCTTCAAGGCTTCTCGGTTGGATCATCGCGCTGCGAGGCAACGAGGTCGGCAATGTAGTCTTCGAAGGAATGCCCCGTGGTATCGTACCCCGCTCCCTGCATCCGGGCAACACAACGCCCGTAACCGTCCCCAAGGGCGTTCGCGATATCCTCGATCCCTTTCTGCACTTTCGCCTTTAAATTAGAATTCTCCTTAACAATCAAACGATAAGAAGAATTCATGCCCTCAACATGACGGTCCAAACCCTCGCACTTCCCCTTCAAATCGTCTCGCTCATTCTCTACCTCCGAAAGCCTTCTCTCGAGCTCCGAGACTTTGGCACTCATCGACTGCCTCTCAACTTCCATTTCACTCACTTTCTTTGACAGCGCGGTATTTGCCGTGGTCAAATCCGCCGATCTCTTCTCCAACTCTGAATAACCCATCATAAGCTTTTTCCTCTCAATCCTAAGAGCACTCACCTCCGCTTCCAGTCTCTTGTAAGCCTCATCATTACCATCGGCACGAAATTCTTCCACGATATGCATAAAATCTGCGAGGAACTGTCGTAACCCACAAATACAAAGTTAATATATATATATAATATATATATAATAAAAAAAATAAAAACACAATACATAAAAACAAAATTCACATACCCTCCCGGCTCGACTCTTACACCTGTCAGCAAGGTCATCCCGACGCCGGCCATCGAAGGCAATCGCGTCTTGGGGAAGATGAAAAAGATTAAAAGCCCTCAACGGCACTGTTGTCCCTCCGGTCCAACGCTCGTTGGGTTGAATCTCGACCCTCACAGGCTCCTTCTTGGATCGAGGCTCGCCAGTGTTGGACATAAGAACCCTACTGTTGACCAAGGTGATGGTCTTATTCACTCCGCTACCTGCCACAGCTGGCTCGACAAACTCTCCTCCTCCTATATTAACATCATCAACCTCACGACGCCCTCTCTTTCGAGGATTCAAATCCCCCAGATCAGCATCAGTCACAGCCTTCTCAGGAGCCTCCACAACTTTGTTTCCCTGATCATCTAACAACTCGATGGACACAGAGTGCCCAACCCCAGAAGCCCCGACCCTAGAAGTTCCAGCACACGCTCCATCGGTATTCTTCCTCGATGCACGCTGAATGAGCAACATCATAGCCTTATCCATCTCCTTCCTAACTCCGTTGTCCAAAATCTTCTGCAAAGAAGCTCCAGCCACTAAAACAAAACAAAAGAAGAAAAAGAATCAACACGTAATACAAAAAAGGGGGGAGACAAGCAATAAATAAAAAATATATATGAAAAAATAACTAATCGATTGAAAATCCCCTCTTACAATCATGCATTTCCAAAAAATCGGGCTCGTTTAACTGAAGATGTGTATACATCGACCTCAACCCATGAAACTCATTCAGATACCTCGCATCGTACTTCTCGAGGTTATTTAAATAATCGATAGTAAGCTGGCTCAATTTACCACACGGTTTCACAAACTCTAAATCAGGCCCCAAAAATACAGCCACCTAGCATGGTACCCAGAATTGGAAGATCGAACACTGACAATTTTAACCCTCTTATAAGGACAGTCAAAATAAACATGTCCGTCGTGATACCTAACTGCATATACCGAAAAGAAAAGTTTAAAAGAAGGAGTTCTATTCCTATCGCAGCAAAGAGCGACGAATCCACTAAGCTGGGCAATGGAGTTGGGCGTCAACTGACTAACCCCACATCCAATAGCCTCGAACATCGCCAAGAAAAAAGGCATAGGCAACCGAAGTCCGAAGTGGAAAAATATCATCGGTATCCCGTGCATCCCAAATCCCGGCATCATCCACACCCGTTCATCGGCTGTCGGTACTCGGTATCGATACCCATTCGACAAATCCACATACGACTTTATCTTGTTCATTGGAGGATCCTTTGTAATATAATGACTCAGATAGTTTAAACTTGTTCTTCCCTCGAACTCTTCCCTACCTAACCGAAGACCATCTTCAACAACCTGTCGTCTCCTTTCTAAGGTCCTAGTACTCGGGGGGGGGGGAAGAGGCCCAATAGGTACATTCCCCAAGAACTCGTCCTCGTTCATAAAATCGAAGGATCCACACTGCTCTAAGTCAGGAATCTCCAGACTATTCAAATTTAGGAAGGACTCTTGATCACCCTCCTCGAGGGGTCGCTTACCGGGGTCTCGACCAGAAACGGTACGGATATATGACGAACTAGATTGATCCATTAAATGATTGAAATTGAATAAACTAAATTAAGAGAAGCAAGACGTAAAAGGGAAAACAACAAAAGGCAATATAGTAAGGTGGAAGATGACTTACAGGTGGTTACTGCAGTAGTCGAGAGTTTGAGGTGGAATAAGAATAATTCGGCCAGCCGCTACGCTTTTGTTAAGTGAAACAGAAGCCGAACAGTTCAATTCTCCAATGTCCAATCAATAGTCCCCAGAAAATAAAAACCAAAATACTTATACGTTTCAAAAAAAAAGGAGGAAGAAAAAAAGTAAAGTTAAAGTACAACAATATGCACAACACATTCACTCCTATCTCAATACCCTTATCTTTTTATTTTTATTTTTATTTTTATTTTTATTTTACTAACATTTAATCCTTTCATTATTTTATTCTTTTTACCACGCTTTGCTCATTTTACTAACTCTTAGGTCCCAAAATAAAAGCGCAAATCTAAATATAGTTGCTTGAACTGGGAGGGGGACAAATGTTGGATCAAGACAAGACGCTCAAATAAATTATAGTTAGAATAATTATGGAACATAATGTAAAGCCCAAGAAGACCCAATTTGTAAGATAAAGTCCACTTGAGACTTGATATAAATAAAAGACAACAACCTCATTGAAAGAGCTTGGCAAATTAAAGTAAAAAGATCATTTCCTAAAATTATAGTTTTAATAATATAATAATATTGTAGGCTTATCAGGAAGGTACCGGAAAGCCCTTGAGACCCTAGCCGTTAGGTTTTGAGTTTTCCTAAGACATTGCCGTTCACAGGGTTGCGATCTAGACTCTGGAGTTTGTTTAGATGCCATCATATACAAGTTTTTTTACGGTGCATTAGTTGTTATTTGTTTGGGCCTGGGGGATATTGTTTTCCTTTGTATGCTACTTTGGGCTCTTTGCTCGTTGGGTTATGAGCACCGGCATATATTAAAAACGCAGCATTATAAAACCCAAGGTAAAAAGTCAGAAGTCCAGAACTTCAACACTGTGCAATCTGCATGCGCACACCTTTACACTGCTATAGTATCACACAACACAAGTTTTAAAAAACTGTAAGTAGAGTTTGAAGTTGTATTAATCTGACAAACAAAACTTTATATATTGCAGAGAACTGTTATGCAAGATTCTGCAAACTTGAGCTATTAAAACACAAAAAGAAGAAAAGTCATAACCCAGGGTCATGCAATGCTTAAAGCAAAACAGCAGATTATCAATATACTACTACTTTTTTTAAAAAAATATGAATTATAATTTACCCTAAAAAGAAACAAGCAAAATTTTAAATGTGGGTAAGTGGTTACTAGTGGGGGGGTAGTAGGTCAACAATAGAAGAGGGAGCAGGATGTTGCAGCAGTGCTTTTTTAGTTCAAATGGTTCTGAAATTTCACCCTGTCGGAAGGCCTTAAGTTTCAAACATTATTTGTAAAGTGAAGATACAGTGTCTGCTCATGACCTCATATATTCACACTTGTTTCTACATGGGACAAGGGACATTTGGTCGCACAAATATTAATACTAAATGAAATATATATTTTAGGCCATTACAAATTAAAACAAGGGAATTAGACCTTCTTGTAAAAATCAAGTAGCAAACGAATAATAATCTCAAATTAAGTCATGTCAGACATAAATTAAAACAAGAGATTTAAATATTTTATTCAAAAATTAAATAACCTACAAATTGAGCGTCATGCCATAACTCAAGTATTAAAAGGCTTATTTATTTTCGTCCAAATTCTAGATTCGATTCTCGCTCACCCCCGAAAAAATGAAGAAACCGGCGAATTCGAATCTCAAAGTTGAAATCAAAACAAAGAAAACACTCGTATCATGCAAATTTTGTTAGTTGAGAAATTGTTGAACATAATGGTAAAAAAAAGAGATAAATAAAATGTAAAGAAGAGTGGGTGTGTTGCATTGCTTTTGCATATTAATAAGTAGTTCCACCATTTCTAGATTTATGGGGGTAAGAATTGATGTGATCTTGCAATTTCTCATCCACCAAGCAGTACAAAAATTTATAAATATTTGGTCCCCTCTCAAGTAAAAAACACCCATTCTACAAAGTACAGGGCCTTGTACATAAAGTGGTAAAAGTGGTCACAAGATCTTAGGCGGGCCTTTCTTTTGAAATCAATACGAGTGGAGTTTGATATCTCCATACCACTAAGCCAATTAACCCCAACTATCTAATCCCACGTTCCCAACTACTTCAATCTAACTGTCCCTCAACTGCTGCTACTCCTACCTTCTTATTCTTCTTATATTTATGTGTCTGTAATTCTCTCATTATTCATCTTTTACTTCTCCATAAAGTTTCTCTTCATTTGAAACCTCAAATTTATACCATTTTGATTGCTTAGGATGAAGTGGGGAAGAAAGAAATCGTCTTCTTCGCCAACTACGAATCCTCATATGATCAGTCATGCCTTTGCAAAGTCCTGGTTTTCAAGGTTCAAGAAAATGAGTGACGATACTAAACCAGTTACGGTGAATACCAAGGTGCTAGAAAAGAAGAATTTGTCGTCGCCAGGTTCTACTTTGACCGAGGGTCGGTTCCATGGTGAGCATGATTGTTCCTACTTGAGGCTATCGCTTGGAGCTGAAAGGTGTAAATGCCAGCATTTGAAGTCTGTGTGGTATGATTCTGATGACGAGCTTGAGGTTATGTTACAGAGTCCTTCATGCTTGAGACACAGAGTAAGGGAACCGGAAGGAATGGAGATTGTGGGAAGAAGAGCGATTAGTGAATTGCCTCGGAATGTAGAATTCTTGCAAAGGAATTATATACGTGACAAGGAGAAGGAGAGTGAGAAGTCACAGATACTTAAGAGAAGAGCTACCAAAGATCTTAAATCAAGAAAAATGCACCAAAGAGCTCAAGAAGAGAAACAATCAGAATTACCTAAAAAACTGCATACGTCGGTCGAGAATTCTACGAAAACAGTAGACAAGGGTATTTCTGAACTAGAAGCTGTAAAGATAATCCAAACAGAGAAGGATCACCAGATGTCAGAAGCTTTGCATTCGCGAAAACAGTGTGGTAGCTCTACCACATATTCCAGTTTCAGAAGAATTCATGAGCGGCGTGCATTAGGAACTCGGAAAATGGAGCAAGGACTACTTATTTCAGAGTGGCAGAACATGAAAGACATGAAAATCAATGAACTAATGTTGAAGAGTGAGGAACAGAAGAAAAATGCTCTTTTACGTAGGGAGTCGCCCAGAACAAGAAAAAAACATGCAAGGAAAGTCCGGGTTTATACTCCAAGAACAGCTGCAAGGATTGAATGCAAGATTAGAGCTCTTGAAGACTTGAAGAAATCAAAGAAGAAGATGAATAAGGTGAGAAAGGAGAGACCCGTCAAAGGAGCAACAGCCTTTGATAGCTTTGCCGTGGTCAAAAGCTCACTTGACCCGCATGAGGACTTCAAGATTTCAATGGCTGAGATGATCACTGCAAAATGCATCAGACAACCGCAAGAACTTGAAGAGCTACTTGCATGCTATTTAACACTGAATTGTGATGAATACCATGATCTCATCATAGAGGTTTTTCGACAGGTGTGGTCTGAGCTCAACCAAGTCCTTTTTGATCCAGCAATACGAAAGGAATATTGTTGTAATAGTAATCACTAGCTTCAGAAGTTATCCTGAAGATGTAATTATCATTAAATAGTATGTGGTTTTAAATATGATAGTTGCTTGAAATACTACATGCTCTTTGTTCTTTTAAGCCAAGTCGCAAGAAATACATTCTTAGACTTAAAGTTTCATTATACCTACTAGTATGTCATAGCACAAGTTTTAGACTAGAAATTTTGAATAACAGCTGATTACTGATCAAGTTCCCAAAGAAGAAATTTCACCACCTTTTTAAGATTACTTTAGAAGCAGAAAACTCAAAAACAGTGTCAACAACTTCAATCGTACTACAGCTAGGATCTTTATTTACACCTACTGCTCTCATATTCATCCCTCATATACTATCTTTCATCTTTTCACATATGTTTAAATATTTAGCAATGGAATGTAAGCTCCAACTGGAAATATGAGTCACTGTCTTATACATACTCGGGGTATAAAATATTTTACTATTTAAAACTAAATGGTTAAAAGATATGAACTTTTCCATTTTGCTAAAGCCTAAACAGCTAGCTAACAAAATAAGCAAACTCGACAAGTAAACTTTACCTGAATTTTGGTATCCTGTAACTTCCATGCTCAGAGTACAATTCACTCAACAATATTTGTGCATTCTGATCATTTGAAGTGGTTAGCAAATTACTCGTATGGGGTTCCATGTCAAATCGCTTCCACCTGTGCCTGCTAGAATCAGAGTAAAAGTCTTGGAAAAATTTAACATTCAACCATTTTAACATTCAAACAATTATGCGCAAGACCGCAACTAAAAGCCTCACTGAGGACCTTAGCATACCTGAAATATCCCATGTTTACCATATGCAGATAAGAACAAGAACAATGACAAAAAGACCAATCTATCCCATACATACCGGCATGTTTCACCATAAAGAATTTAAATTGACAGCTAATATAGGAAATTATAACAGAAGAGCTAGGTTAATATGAACAACAATAACAGAAAATCACCTTCCCGTTTCACTTCAATACTGAAATCTAAAATCTCAATTAAGACACGTCTCAAGAAAAATAAATGAACTAAATCAATCTGATGTAAATCCACACTAATCAAAGGTTAATCAACAATAAATATGTTATGTGACACACAACCTGCAAAATAATTCAGCAATCGAACTAAATATCTAATCGTTTTCAAGTCGAGATATCTGTTCATATACAAGCAGCTGGTAAGTATCAACAGTAAGAACAGTATCTAGATTTTAGCTGTATAACTAACTATAACGAAGTTCTCTGTGCTCAACTAGGCTGTTTCTAGCTGTTCTGTGAGATTATTTACACTCCCATTACTCCACCAAAACTTCCCTTGCTCAGCCGTTTTGCTCTCATTCTTTCTGGAGTCAAGATCTTTTCGTTGGGACTGGGCTTCTGAACCATCGCTTGACCCAGGATTCTCAGTCAGAAATTGTTCCCAGAATACATCATTGGCACCACCAGCTGGCACATTAGCAAGGCTACTACCAGTTGCTTGTTCTTTTAAAACTGGTACCTCCAGAATAATGGCACTAGTAGGCTCGGAGTTCATATCAATTCCTGAAGATCTAAACCCAAGTTCTACATTTATCGGTGGGTCACATAAAGCTGCACTGTCCGCAATGCTTGTAGATTGATCCAAATCTAGTGACAAATTTCCTGGCACATTAGCTGCGGCAACCTCGTGCACAATATCCTCCCAAAATGTAAGAGAGGACTCCAATTGCTCCAACAAGTCCTTGTTAAACGATGACTGCCGATCAGTATTCAAAGATTTGTTTGAAAAACCTTGAGAAGCACTTGGCTGGTCATCTTCTGAGCTTCCGTCATCCTGGATAGAGATTTTTCTAGGCAACCTTCTTTTTCTGTAATGTAGTTCTTCCAACTCTGGCATCAGATTTGAGGCAAGCATCGGTTTTTTCAAGATTTGAGCCAAAGACGTTAGCATGTCTTTATAGCGATGTTCCACATGTTGCAGGCGCGCCAATAACACCTTCCTTTGCAATTCAAATTGCTGATTTTCACGATTATGTCTCTGAAACTCAAGGTGTATTGAATCTTTTTCAAGTCTCAATCTTTCAATGTCTTCCCTGTAGCCCTGTCTTTCTGACTCAGTTAACTGTGACGAGGAAGTTCCTTGTCCGTGGTGATTCGGAATTGAATGACTGTGAACAGGTTTGCGTCTGTGGATGTTCTTCAAAAGGTGTGGCTGACCTTTTAGAAAATCTTCATTAGCAAATTCCCATTGCTCAGGATCAACTTTCCTAAATCCCTGATCAGCAAATAGTAAAGTAGAAACAACTAATTTATAATAACTATATCTAAATGGCACAAGGGGAACAAACGCTAAAAGTGAAAAATGCAGAGAAAAAACAAAAATTCAATTGGCTTACATATGTATTTAGCTGCCTGATAAAACTGGAGAAGTTATTGTGCTTGAAGAATTTAGGCAACAAAACCCTAGAAAATTCTGGTGGATTCCAAACAATGAAGCTTTTATCATTTTCACTCCACGAGACAATAGCATCCGATGAAATATCATCTACCATCTCATACGTCTTTGCAATAAACGGAGGTAGTGCATTGGAACTACCTTGAACTTCATCCATCATTAAATCGAAAATGCAATCAATCCAATACAGGCTCTCAAATTCCCACCAAACCCCCTAATTTAACACAAGCACAAATCCTTCTTCTCAACACCAAACACAGTAGTCTGAAAGGAAAAAAACTCTAACAAGCTTCCATTAAATCCTACAATGCCCTTCTAACTTCAACACAGGATGCAATGAATCCAATCTTCAAAATTCACAATACCAATCAATTCTCACAAGAAATACTTAGTTTTTAACAGCTTCTTATCCAATATTCAATTCAAATTTGACCAATTCAACATTTGTACTGCTCAAATCTCATCAAATCCCTACAAAATTCATCAAAACCCAAGAACTTACAAAACCAGCCAAGCTCAAATCTTTTTCCAACTCCTTGCATATTTAAGCCCAAACAAGCAACACAAAAGATAGAATCTAAGCAAATTGAACTCATAAACACACATCCAAACAAACAAAATTCAATTCTTTTTCAAGAATCTTTAAGTAAAATCATCAAACAAACACAAACATCAAAAACCCATCACAACCTAATACTCAAAACTCAAAAAACACAAGAATTATAGTTAAATCAAAATTCAATCATACAGTGTAAATAAGCATCTGGGTATAAATAAATGCAAGAAAAGATGGAAACTTTGAAGTGGGTTGTGAAATTACCTGAAGAAATTAGGTCAGTAGGGGGGTAAGACTAATGATTAAAGATTGGGTTTTAATGAGATTCAAGTTGGGGGTTTTGGGAAACAGCGTTGAGATTAATATGATGATAACGATAAATACATGGAATATTGTTGTAATGGGTTTTATATACTTTGATGAAAATGAAAACAGGGGGTTGACCTTTTACCAAAAGGGGATGTGTTTGTATGTCCAAATTTCTAATTCAGACTACTGGTCTGGTGACATTCGGCTTGCTTTTTAAATTTTTAATTTTTAATCTGAGATGTTCATCGTCTTAAAAAATACAGTATTTTTAAAATTTTGAATAAAGAAAAAGAAAAAAGAGTAGATCTTATAATTAGGGCTGTCAAACGGATAATTCGGATACGGATCTGCCTATATCCGGATCCGGATCCAAAAATCCGTATCCGTATCTGTATCTGAATCCGGAAATATTTAAAGAATAATATCTGAATCTGAATCCGAATCCGACGGATACTATCCGGCCCGGATAGTATCCGGATCCGAATCCGATTTTCAATTAGATTTTTTTTTATTTTATATTAAAAATTAAAAAAATGAAAAAAATATAGTTAAAAATAAAAATTTATTTTTAAAAATTAAAATAAGTGATAAAGTGATTTAATTATATTTTAATTTTTCAAAAATTAATTTTATTTTTCTTTTCAATATCATCATTATCTTTAAATTGTTGAACTCAAATGATTTTTTTCCTATATGTTTATAAAATTTGTATAAATATAATATTTAATATATATGTGTGTGTATAAACACACTATAAATTTAATATAATATATTTTTAAATTATTTAAATATAAAATATATTTATTCGGATTCGGATATTATCGGATACGAATATGCCCATATCTGTATCCGCAATCGTCGGATTCGAATACACGGATAATATTCGCTTTGTGTCGGATACAGATAATATCCGCTTTATTTCGGATACGAATGCGGATTTTTAGAACGAATATCAGATTTTTTGGATTTTTTTTACAGCCCTACTTATTATGACGGATGGTTCGAGGAGTGACGCAGAGTATGTGTCTTGATTGTTGTGCCTGGTTTTCATGTCACCTACATTCATGGGAATGCGTACTCTCCAACCACATTGATATTTAGCAAGTTTGCCTTAAATCCTATAGTTGTAAATCACAGACGATGCAAATTTGTCTCCTTTGGGATTTATCTCGTTTATGTTCATATGCACATTCTAAATATCAAAATTTGTAAATTTGAAGTATTGATTAATGTACTATTTGTTAATGCAAAAGATTTATCACTATTTAAAAATATAAATTAATTAAAATAAGTTAAAATTATAAAAATTTGTGTTTATTATATATTCATAAATATATCATAAAAAAATCATAAATCCTAAAATATGTAAAACCTTATAATAGCATCTTCAACGGATGCATCTCTTAACCAAACAAACTTAACTCACATTTCGATATAATTTAACTTTAACTGATACCTAAAAAATATCCTAAACAATCTTAACTCACATTTTAATATAGTTTCACTCTATATATCTCATAAGCCTAAAAAATGTCGATGCTAATTTGTTAGATAAAATTTTATAAAATGTTATTCAAGATCGCTAAATTTGAAAGAGTACAAGCTAGTTAGGCAAAAAAAATTATAATTTTATAATGGATTCTTATGATAATTTGTACTACTTTTTAAATTTAGCAATCCCTTATTAATATTATTGGAATGTACCATCTTACAAGTTTAACAAATTTTAACTAATAACTATTTTTAAATATTTTAGCTAATCAAATACTCTTAAAGATGTTCTAAAAAATTAAGAATTTTACAATACTGTGTATTGTATTTTAAAATTATTTTCTCATCTCATGTATAATAAGCACCGGAAAAATTATACAACACTCATTGTAAAAAAATTCAAGGTATTAACAATAATTTGTCTTAACTCTATCTCATGAATGTAAAAGGAGAAGTACGATCTAGATTTTTTATGGTAGAAAATTGAATATTTGAAACCATAATTTTGTGTGACCTCGTACAGTATTAAATAAATCTGAGATGCTTTGATAATTTTAGTTAATATTTTAAAGAAAGTTTTCTAAATAAATGAATGAAAAGATTGTAAAATGCTCCCTGCAAGAAGAAAAAACCAAAATAATTTATACAACAAACTGGATCTGGTTCAAGGCTGAAAGTATGTCGAGGTCCAACATTGAATCGCAATAGCCCAATCATTAAAAGCACGTGCAGGCCCAGAATGCACCCCCAAAATAGCGCAGGAATAACGAATATAAATTATAGGGTTTTGCCACTGTCGCGAACACGTATTTATCTGTTTTAACTGTATGATTTTGATTATATGCCTGACTAATTGTTACTTATATGCTTTATCATGCTCTGTTTTGATCAAGCTCATTTGATTTGAAGTTTGAGAACCCTTATTTTACACACACTGTTGACGGAGAAATTTGGGAACAACAAAACTTGAGGTTAGTAGCCGGAAACAAGATCTGTGATGGCGGTTCTTTATCGGAAACGTGAGCAGTAGTCGGTGGATCCGATGAACAGTACTCGTCGGAAAATATGAACAGTGTTTGTTGATTATTGGGGGCTGAGATTGTTTAGGGTTAGTGGTGGCTCCTTTGTGCTCTCGCTCCTGACCCCCTACAATGTGCCTACGTATCCCTATTTATAGGGGATCAAGCCCACGTAGTTCTTGGGGAACAAGAAACCTAATGGGCTTAGATTTCTTATCCCGAGGCC
This sequence comes from Apium graveolens, assembly GCF_009905375.1. Classification (NCBI taxonomy): domain Eukaryota; kingdom Viridiplantae; phylum Streptophyta; class Magnoliopsida; order Apiales; family Apiaceae; genus Apium; species Apium graveolens. The sequence goes on from NC_133652.1 coordinate 48,377,514, forward strand.
CAATAGGAAACCTACTGGAAATCGTCTTCTACTAGCTTTAGGAATGTCCGCCGATGAGGCCCAACCACAAAGGCTCAAGGCTCGTCCGCGGCTTCGAGACTTCACGGATAAAGCATCTCCCTGGCCAAGGATAACCCTCCGCTACCAGCTGTTTCTCTAGTCCGTGGACGCAGGTATAGCCGTGGTTCACCCCAAATGTTGGACGCATCCTTGTCCCCCGATAAGGAGCCCCTACCAGATTGCAGGACAAGTGATCCCAAGCTTTTGGGTGCAAAGTGCAAAATACTCCGAAGTCTCCCAACGAGGACACTCGTTGACTACAGAGACAGAGCTCCCAAAGCACACACCAGATTTCACCCCACATCCCCAATGAGGACACCCATTGACTACAGGAGGAGGCCTTCAGTTCAGGCATACCCCTGGAGGTCTCTGACCACGGACACCGCCTTTCCTGTAGATATGCTACAGGAAGGAGTTCCTCAATAGAGTACCTGCATCAAGTAGGTTAGTAATAATAATCTCCATCTTCCTTGAGCCTTCTAGAGAATCCACCTAATCAGCACATAAAAGCTATACTTATGTCCAAGTAGAAATTCAAGGCGCGCCCTAACATCTCTGTATGTTGGCGCCGCCCTGTATCACCAGCTTTTGGTTTCTCATACCATTTTACATCATAGGGCGCGCCCTAAACTATTCATCTTTGGGGCTGACTTTAATTCTGCCCAAGCCACAGTATGGACATGTCGAAGTAATCATGTCCAAATGATCCACCCAAGGAGCCTTCTTTACCTAGGGCGCGCCCTAAGGCTCACTATAGGACAGACTCCAATTAAGCCACTCATCTATCTTTTTTCAACGATTGGACGCGCCTCGTCATGTTCAAGGGCGCGCCTTTAAGGCAAAACGGTCACGGGCCACTCAACTGTTTAACTAATGCAGCGCGTTCTTAGGGCGTGCCATCTGTTTATGGAAAGTTAATCTTATCTTTTCCTAGTTTTTAGGCGTTTCTCCTTCAATTTTACCTATTTTATCGATCTTAATCTGAATATTGTTTATACCAACATTTGGGCATAACAACTACCCCCCAAATTCCATATGTCATTTGAGAATGGGATTGGAATTTCTCTTTATCTTTAACAAAATTTGTATAAACAATTCCCTAGTACTACTTACTGGGGCGCGCCCTCAACAGGGCTTGATCTGTTCAGAGTTCCCATTTCGCGCATCCCAAATATCACACTTATGAGGCGCGCCTTAAAAAGGGTGTGCATTCCTAAAGTTTCGGATTTTGCATTCAGGATTTCTAATTACTGAGTTAATTTATACGAGGCGCGTCTTCAAGAGGGCGCGTCCTTCAATTTGAATTATTTTTAAAACGGTTCCCCTGTTTATTCAGAAATCGTGCCTGACGTGATTGGTGTGATTTATTTTAACAGCTGTCAATTTCACCTATAAATACAAGTCACCGTCAGTCATTTTCATTTTTACTTTCACTTTCCCCTTCCTTTTCATTTTCTCTTTCTTCACCAAAGACTTCAACTCCGGCGACGAACTCTTGCTCAGAATCGGCCTTCTCCGTCACCGTATTCTCGATTTCTTCCAGTCAACGTCTTCTTCATTTGAAAAGGTATGTAAATCTTCTTTCTTCTCGGGATTTCATCACACAAATAATACTTCATGCTACATTGTCTCTTCAACTTCCTTAATTGTTCTTGATGATAAACACAAAATGATGTATGTATCTGTGTATGTATATCTTGTACTTTCAAATTTTGTTGCTCTAGATCTGAAATCATGGGGTCTAGCTTTTAATTTTATGTTTCTAGGAATCCCAACCGTTTTATCCTCAAAATTAAAAATATACGTCCCATGATAAGGCGCGCCTCTTTATCGATACGAGGCGCGTTCCTTTTACTTTAAGCCACGCCAATGTCATCCAATCTTCCAGTCTTTTATAGATTTTAGGACAGAATAGGGCGCGCCTTCATAGTGTATGACTCGCCTCACCCTTCCTTTAAGTCTATCCCTACCTTTTCTGTTTCCTTCATATTTTTGTATCTCGTTCTTTCGTATTGGGCGCGCCCTCAACATTTTTGGTTTTCTTGGCAGCTGGAAGACGAGGGCGCGTCTTCTCCTTTTCACCCCTTCAAGGATTTCCTTACCAACTTGGGAATCTATTCTCCTCCAAACGCTTACTTGGACCCCCAGCTTCCAAACGCTCACCATACTCCCGAATTCCTGAACCGGGTGGCGTGCCTTCTTCAAGACTCCAAAAAGGGTTCCTTAATGGCAGATTTTTCAGATAGCTCGTCCACGGACAACATTCCCTTATCTCGTAGACACGGAAAACAAAAATTAGTCCAAAAAGAGAGGTCTCCAGCCCCAACTAGTACAGAGCTAGACGATGATGATTGGTTTGAGAGCTTAAATGCCGACAGGTATAGGGGTGTTGAAAGGGGGGTTAATGTAGATGCTGGGCCTTCCAAGGTTTTTTACAAAGCTGTTTCCCCAAGCCTATCTCCTCAGCGACCAAAGGGCGCGCCTACCTCTCCTACTCACGAGGGCGCGCCTGAAGCAAATGTATCACCACTCCGTGATGAAGAAAACTTCTTTGATGAAGACTCCTTTCAATTTTCCACCTCTCCTGAGCCTTCTCCAATTCCCTTCCAACATTGGGAAGTTTCTGACAGCGAATTGGATTTTGATTGGGACGAATTCGAATCGTGTAATGAAGATGTGAAGAAACGTTTCAGAAAGGAACATGGGAAGCTTTTTTGCGTGGGCCTGTCTTTGGCTTGTTCAGAAGAACAACTAGGATGACTCATGGAGTTTTATGACATGGAAGGCATATGGGCGCGCCCTTTGAGCATGATGCGGCCCCATATATTCAATTATGGGAGAAACTTTAAAATTCCCAGAATGGTGACCAGCCCCAAACTGGTGTCTTTAGGTATAGGCACGCCATTACATCCCTTCCTTAGGGAAGTGATAGAATTCTACGACGTAGCTCCACTCCAACTTTCTCCCAACAGCTGCAAGTTTGTCCTGGCCTTGTTCATCCTCTATACGGACTTGGGTTTTCCCCAACCGTCCATGGCCGAAGTTGCTTATTTTTTCAATCTAAGAAAGTCTGACCACGGGTACTATTATTTGGTGGTGGATAAGCAGCATAACAAGAAGGGTTTCTCCTCTGGCAAGCTTAGCCACGAGAAAGGTTGGAAATAGAACTTTTTTTACCTGTATGACGTTCCCAGGATAAGGATAAGATTCAACAAGTCACCAAGTAAGGACTCGCCTTTTTATCTTTTCCCTTATGTTATTTTTACATTTTTTCTTTCTTTTCTCATTCTTATACTTTTCCAGACAGACCATCTTCAAAACTCCTTAAAGGCGAGCCCAAAAAACGAGCTGAAGCCCTCCTTAGAGTGGCTTCTGACAGGTGGAACTTAAAATCCTTAGTTACTCGATCCAACTTGATGCGAGTAGGGATTCTTTCTGACCAAGTAGGAGTGAAGTGCAAATACATAAAATTTAGGAAAGGTGCTCATGTTTCTCGTGTTATCGACTTAGGTAGCGAAGAAGCTGAAGAAGAAGAAGAAGAAGAAACAGAGGACGGTTCTTTACAAGGCCCGGATCCTTCAGGTTAACTAACCGTAGGATATAGAGGCGCACCCTTATCCTATTGGCGCGTCCTTTTCTTCTGTCATCTTCAATAATCACACTAGATGTAAATTTTTGTTTATTTAAGCTCCACCTTCCAGGGTGCGCCCTTTGCATCTTAGGCATAACATTTTATACATGTTTGTCAATATTATTATTATTATTTTTTTTACCCACATTCCTTGCCCTGCTCAATATACTTAACTACCATGCTTAACTAATATGTCCCATGTTTTATGCATAAATGACCCCTCCAAGAATCCCTAAATCCTTTGGGGCGCGCCCTGGTGATAAGCCTAGGCCGAAGTCGAAGAAAGATGTTCCTGCAGCACAGACATCCGTCCCCACTTCAGCTCCCATTCCTCAAACAACACCTGTTCAAAAACGGCCCGTAATTGACCTTACAGACAAACAGGGCGCGCCCAAGAGACATAGAACAGAGGGCGCGCCTTCTTGTTCTTCTACTGCTTTCAGCGCTCTTGGCCCCATGGGTGCCCTTCATGTTTCAGATGAAGAAGTGGAACAGTGGCAGGCTATGGATTTGGGAGATGCTGCCCGTGCTTCTATAAAAGCTTCTTGCCAACTGTTCATCCACTCCACCCAAGTGGTGGACAAATTACTTGAGGAGAAGGCGCGCCTAGAGAGGCTGCAGGGTGATAACAACATTCTGAAGAATACCCTCACAGACAAAGACTTCTTGCATGCCAAAGACATCAAAGCTAAGGATTCTGAGATCTCTTTCCTCAAGGATGAGGTGGCCAATCTCACTTCTCAATTAGATATTGCCAACAAAAAGGCTACCTCTCTCCATACTGAGCTTGTTGGTGCCAAACTGAGGATAGAGTACCTCGAAGAGCAACAGAAAACAGGCTGGCCTGATGAGAAGAGGGAAATGACTGATGAAGCATTTGCCAATGGTTTTCATTTTTACAGGGTGGGCTTTGTGGCCAATGATCCTGACTATTCCTTTGAGAAATTTGGGGAGGAGACTGTTGCTGAGATGGTGGAATTCAAAAAAGAGCATGCTGCTGAAATCAAGGCAAGGAGGATAGAGCTTGGATTAGAAGAAGAAGAAGAAGAGAGGGAGGGCGCGCCTCAAGAGGAATTCTCCAAGGACGCGCCTGAAGTTGATCCAACTGTCCCCCTCCAATCTATTCCTCCAACAGACCAGTCCCAAGGCGCGCCTTAATCATTTATAGTCTTTAAATTTCAGATACTTATGAGGAGCCAGCCCTCTTTTGATGCTGTGCAAAGTTGTATGACTTGTTTTGTTGCTACTTTTCCTTTTTGCATCGTGACTTTCTGCATGGCTTAATATCTTTTTTATAAAAACTTTGTTAAGGCACTTCGATTTTTCACTTGGCCTTTTTACGTTCCCATGGATTTTGTGACTATAGGGTGCGCCTTATTTCTTGAATTTGCAAATAACACCTATTTGTAATCCCTTTGCGATATTTTACTCAAGTATTAGTCCATGGGCGCGCCTTAACCTAGGGAGCTTAGCTTATTTTGATGGCCATGAACACTTATTCCTTTCACCCTCGTACACTGTATTTAATCATGATTATGAATCAACAATTACTAGACAGGGCGCGCCTCAATATAGGGCGCGCCTCAGATGTTTTTCAAATGAGTAATTTCATGTTAGGCAGATAAAACAATTTGAAGTAACTTTTCCTTTTGATTGATAATGCGCTCTAGTGTTCAAATTACACCGGTCCCATGGCTAATATGCTCTATGGGGAAGTTATTTGAAAAAAAATTTCTTCCTTCTGCTAGTTCCAGGGTTCGCATTCACATGTACTACCCCCCTAGGCTAGAAGGAATTTATTTGCTACTAGCCTATTACATGAGAATCAAATAAGAAAACAAGGGGGCACAGCCACACCCTACTGATAATACTTTCGTAGATGTTCTGCATTCCATGCTCGAGGAATAAGTTTACCATCCAGGTCTTCTAGGCGATAGGTTCCCTTCCAGAGTATAGCTTTGACCTTGTACGATCCTTCCCAATTAGCCCCAAGCACCCCGTGTTGATCTATCTTAGTATTAGGCATAACCTTTCACAACACAAGATCCCCAACCTTGAATGGTACAGATTTAACCCTTTTATTGAAATACCTTACGACCCTCTGCTGGTATGCAGCAAGCTTTAATTGAGAGTTCGTTCTGGCTTCATCTAGCAAATCCAAGTGAAGCCTCTGGTTAACTTCTGCATCTTCCTCAACAAAGACATCTCTCCGGAGGGATCCAGCTCCTACCTCCACGGGAACCATGGCCTCATATCCATAAGTTAGTAGAAATGGGGTTTCCCCTGTAGTCGTTCTAGGAGTCGTATTGTAAGACCAGAGGATCATGGGCATTTCTTCTGGCCAGTCTCCCTTCTTTTCTTCCAACTTAGCCTTCAAGGTATGCTTTATGATTTTGTTTATGGCTTCTGTCTGACCATTACTCTGCGGATGATAAACCGCGGCGAAGTCTTTTTTAATCTTTAGGTCTTCACAGAGCTTCCTTAACTCCTTACTATCAAATTGTTTCCCATTGTCTGAAATGAGCTTGTAAGGAATACCAAACCTGCATACTATGGAGTTGAACACAAAATCCCTTATCTTTTTTGCCGTGATCGTGGCTAATGGCATGGCCTCTGCCCATTTGGTGAAGTAGTCCACAGCCACCACAGCGTATTTCACACCCCCCTTTGCTTTGGGTAACTCTCCAATGAGATCAATCCCCCACATGGCAAAAGGCCAGGGACTTGTTAATGAGGTAATGGTGGTTATCGGGATGTTGGAATAGTTGGCAAACCGTTGGCAGCGATCACAGGCCCGGACAAAATTGAAAGCATCTTCCCTCATAGTCGGCCAGTAGTACCCTTGTCTGAGCACTTTAAATGCTAAGGAACCACCCCCCGAGTGATTGCCACAAATCCCTTCATGCACCTCTCTGAGAATATAATTTCCTTCTTCCCTGTCCACACAACGTAACAGTGGCTGGTTAAATCCTCTCTTGTATAGTACCCCGTCATACTCGACATACTTTGCAGCTTGGTACCGAAGACGTCGAGCCTGTAGTTTATCCTCCGGTACAGCCCCTGATTGAATATAGTTATGGATGGGGGTCATCCAGTTTTCTTTTGGGATTTCTTGCATTTGACACACCTCCACCTCTGGGATACTTGGAACTTCCTGGATTCCCAATGGGATTTGTCCAAGTTGGACGCTGTCCATCTGCGACCCCATCTTGGCCAAAGCGTCCGCATTACTATTCTCTTCTCGTGGAACGCTTTCTAGTCTGGCACTTGAAAATTTTCCCAGTAGGCGTCTTGCACATCTCATATACAGCTCTGTCCGCGGTCCTCGGGCTTGGAATCCTCCGTTGACTTGATTGACAACTAATTCGGAATCACTTCAAACTATCAAATTCACGGCCCCTACCTCCAGAGCTAACTTCAGACCGTTAATCAAGGCTTCATACTCAGCATCATTGTTGGTAGCATAAAATTTGAGATGAATAGCACTCATCAAGCGGTGCCCCTCCGGAGTGATCAGGATTATCCCGGCACCGGACCCGCTGTTGTTTACGGCCCCGTCCACATGTAATGTCCACCACAGGTGGGGGAGTTCCTGCTTCTTTTCGTCCTGATGACTTTCTTGCGAGGTTGGTTCTGCCGGTACTATGGCCTTATCATCAATTTCTTCATCAAACTCAAGTACGAAATCGGCTAGTGCTTGTCCTTTGATTGCCGTGCGTGGACAATATTCCAAATCGAATTGCCCTAGCTCTATGGCCCATTTTAACATTCTTCCCGACGATTCGGGTTTATGTAAAATTTGCCGGAGCGGATAAGCGGTGCGAACTTCTATTCGGTGAGCCTGAAAATACGGTCTTAGCTTTCGTGCCGCAAGAATAAGAGCGTACACTAATTTTTCCATGTTGGTATATCTGGTTTCTGCATCCAACAACCTTTTGCTTACATAGTATACAGGCCACTGGTAGCTTGCTTCTTCCTTTACCAAGACGGCACTGACGGAATATTCTGACACCGCCAAATATAGAATTAATGTTTCTCCGTCTTCTGGCTTGGTCAACATCGGCGGATTTCCCAGTTGTTCTTTGATTTTCAGAAAAGCTTCTTCACAATTAGGGGTCCACAGAAAATCCTTCCCTCTCCCTTTGATTGCTTTGAAGAATTCTTTGCACCTATCCGATGTCTTTGACACAAATCGATTCAGGGCCGCAATCCTTCCTGTTAGACTCTGTACCTGTTTGACACTGGTGGGGTATTTCATGTCTAGCAGAGCTTTTATTTTTGCCGGGTTGGCCTCAATCCCCCGGTTATTGACCATGAATCCAAGAATTTTCCCGATTCTACGCTGAACACGCATTTCTACGGGTTTAGTTTCATCCTATATTTTCTCAGAATATGGAACATTTCAGTTAAGTCGGCGACGTGGTCTTCCGCCCTTTTCGATTTCACGAGCATGTCATCCACATACACTTCCATAGTCTTCCCAATCTGCTTCTTGAACATTTTGTTTACCAACCTTTGGTAAGTGGCACCGGCGTTGATCAGACCAAATGGCATTCCAATATAGCAGTAGAGCCCTCTATCAGTGATGAAAGAGGTGTGCTCCTGGTCAGGCTCATACATAAGGATCTGGTTATACCCGGAATATGCGTCCATGAAGCTGAGCAGGGTATGCCCCGCCGTGGCGTCGACCAACTGATCAATTCTTGGTAGGGGAAAACTATCTTTTGGGCATGCTTTATTTAGGTCGGTGAAGTCCATGCACGTTCTCCATTTGCCGTTGGGCTTTTTTACCAATACCGGATTTGCTAGCCATTCTGGGTAAAAAGATTCTCGAATTAGTCCGACGTCTAGGAGCCTTTCTACTTCTTCTGCTAGGGCTATAGCTCTTTCTCCACTTACGGCCCTTCGTTTTTATCGAACCCCTTTATACTTGGGGTCGATATTCAATCGATGGCACATTATTTCTGGATCAATCCCCACCATATCAGAATGGCTCCATGCAAATACATCAAGGTTTTCTAACAGAAATATTGACAGACCTTCCTTTAACCTTGGTGTCAATTTGGGACCCTATTCTCAGAACCTTACTTGGGTCTTTTTCATCAACGGGGATCTCGATCGTATCTTCTGCTGGCCCCATCTTTTCCGTCCGGCATTGGTATCCGGGGATCCAAGTCAAGGGGATTATAGATCTCCTGATCTTGTAGAGAGGGTGCATTCCCTTCAGGAGGTGTGCCTTGCGTAGTAGAGTTATCAATTTTTTCAGTATATTTTGCGGGCGGGGGTGCTTCTGTAAGAGGAATGACGTCACCCTGTTCGAGGCTTTGCAAGACACCGAATCTTCCTTCTAAACGTTCCCCATGGAAATCTGCTTGGACTATGGTATACATCGCCTCCTCTTCTTCTTCCAACATCTCAATTCTGATTGTGTCTTCCAGGTACAACATTGTCGAGGGCAACTCAGAGGGATGTTCTTCTTCTTGCTCAACATAATAGTGGACTCGAATTTCCTCGGTTGGTTGCTCAATGCTTTTCTCTCGATCCACGTCCGGAGTATCATCGGCGTGGGAGTCTTTTCTGAACCCTTTCATTACTTGCCTGTAGCACTCCCGTGAATCATATTGGGAACCCCTGATACTTCCCACTCCATTTGGCATTGGAAATTTGATTGTTAGGTGATGAATTGAAGTGATGACTCTCATCTCCCGTAGAAAAGGTCGTCCCAATAACACGTTGTGGGATGATTCCTGATTCAGAACCTTAAATTCGAGCATCTTTGTTACCGATAGTGGGCTTTCCCCTAGTGTGCATGGGAGCCGAATTGACCCCATGACTCTAACTCCTGCACCTGAAAAACCATAGACCCACGAGTCTTCCCCCGACATATCCTGATCAGGCAGTCCCATCTTCTTGAAGGTGCTGTAATAGAGGATGTTTGCGGAGCTTCCATTGTCCACGAAGGCTCTATGGACATTCTTTGTACCGATTTGGATGGAAATAACCAACGCATCATTGTGTGGGTGATGTACCCATCGGGCATCTGTTTCTCTGAAAGTGATATCCATGGACTCCCCTTTAAACACTTTGGGTGGCCGGGTTTCCACCCTATGAATATCTATGAGAGGCCTAAACCGGGCTTCCCTAGCGTATTCTGCCAAGGCTCGGTTGCTGCATTCCATTCCGGGATCTCACCCGTAGATTGTTCGGATACTGCCATCTCTGATAAATTTATTTTCCTCCGGGGTATCATTGTTTGTCCCGCGTGGGGCTCAGTCTTTCCTCTTCCCTTGTCCTGTCATCCTTGTGCTTCCTTACTTCCTTGACTACCCATTCTCCGAGGTATCCTTCCTTGATAAAGCGCTTCGATTTCGTCTTTTAAATGTCGGCACTCGTGCGTGTTATGTCCAGATGATTCATGGTATTCACAATATTTTTTCTTGTCTTTGCTTTGCCATGATGATAAAGCTTCAGGTTTCCTAAATAGCCCTTTATTTCTGTTTACCTCATAGATATGGTCGATAGATGCGACCAAAGGTGTGTACCGGCTTGTCTTGTAGTCATAGTTTGAGGGAGGGCTCCATCCCCTCCTTGTGCTTGTTGTATTTATCCGGTCTGGGCTTCGACTACTTCCTTCGGTATCTCGGGCTTGGTGACCTATCCCTCTTCCTTCCTTTGTTTCTTTGACTCGACTGTGAAGTTGGTTGTACATCTGCCAAAGATTGTTCTATAGCTTTAAAGGATTCTGCCAAAGCGAAGACATCTGCGAGAGTGGCCGGATCTTTCCCTTGCAAGTGCTTCCAAAAATCTGAACCAACCCTTAATCCTGCGATCAGGAAACTTTTTAGGGCTTCGTCTGAGGCCCCACTCACGCTAGTAGACTCGGCGTTGAACCTTTTGAAGTACGATGTTAAACTTTCATTTTCTCTTTGCCTAACATTGGCAAGAGTTGTGACAGAGGGAGCGTATCTCACCGCGGCTTGGAACTTAGTTAAGAACAAATTCTTCATCTGATCCCACGAGGTGATCACTCCTGGCCCGAGCTTTTGAAACCACTGCTGGGCGCTTTCTCTAAAAGGTTGCCGCCAAGAGACGACATCGAGCCAAGTCCGGGACTTGGTACACATCCATCTCTATATTAAAACGACCCAGGAATTCCACCGAATCTGAGTTTCCGTGGAAGCGAAGATCGCTGGTAGTGTTGCGATACCCGGCCGGCAATTGCGCATCCCTTACTGCTGCCGAGAATGGGGACGGGATTTCAGCTGTAGCCGCCACCCTGCCTTCGAGATGGTTAAGTAGCCCTTTTCAGATCTCCTACATTGAAAGTTCCCAAGCCGGGAATGGTCTGCATTTGAGTCTGTGAACCTTGGGGTTGCAATGGAGGTATTTCCACTTGATTCCCCCCGGGAGGGGCTTGCTGCTGGTTTGTATTCTGGGCGTCTTCAGGTATTACAATTATTTCAGGATTTCGTCCCTGATTTCTCCCTTGATTCTCTTCTCCACCTTGGCCGCGGCCTCGAACCGTACCGCGGTCATAGTTTTCTATATTCCTGGGGTCATCATGTTCCACATAATCATAGCCATCTGCTTGGTTATTCCAGCGGGAATCGAGGTGTCTGCGGTAATTGTCACAATGGTATCCGTCTAAATATCTGCCTCGGCCTCCACCTCTTCCCCTCCATTGAGGCCTTCTCCATCGATCGTTTCCATACCCACGTCCATGATCGCGGTGCCGCTCCCGATTTTCCTGGGAATTTCGGGGGCACACGCGTTGGATCACGGTACCCGCTGCGGATTATCCTGGGAATTTAGGGGCACACGAGTTGGATCGCGGTGCCGCTCCCGATTATCCTGGGAATTCAGGGGCACACGCGTTGGATCGCGGTGCCGCTCCCGATTTCCTGGGAATTCAGGGGCACACGCGTTGTATCATGGGGCGTCACATCTCCGTGATCAGCTTCTCTCTGCCATTCAAGTAACACTATTCCCAAATCGTCATCGTCCAAGCGAATCCCCAAGCGATCTTTCAGAGCTGCGAAGCCACGTGGCTGATTCCCCGGTATTGATTCTGCCTACCGGCGTTCCTCGAGATACGTCCAGAACGGTGTGGATGGGTGGCTCCCCGGTTATCTATTCGCAGAATTTCCCGTCCATCAGCATCTTCTTCCACTAGCTCAACGATCGGGGACGTGTCATTAGAATAGTCCAGGCATCGCGGGGTTATCGGCACGCGCCCTCTTTCAGTGTGGCCATGGCCGGCCGAGACATCCCTGTCTGTAATGGGTGCTTTTCCAGGCGCCTGAGCCGCTCAGTTGTGGCGAAGACCTCTCCTGCCCTTGCGTCGTTCCACGGTGCTTAACCTTGAATCGAAACCATTCAAAGCATCGCCCATGCGATACAATTGTTCCAACAAGTCAGCATTGCTGATGAGCACAGGCGGCTGTCCTCCAACGTCCGGTGTGGGACGGTCAGTCATTGGCGGAACGTAGGGTTCATATTCATAGCCATGATCGGAATCTTCTTCAGAACTTCCATCGTAAAAACCTCCATCGTGATATTGAGACATCCTTCCTCCCAGATGTAGATCTTGTTAGGCCCCTCCTTCTAGCGCCAATTTGTTGACGGAGGAATTTGGGAACAACAAAACTTGAGGTTAGTAGCCGGAAACAAGATCTGTGATGGCGGTTCTTTATCAGGAACGTAAGTAGTAGTCGGTGGATCCGATGAACAGTATTCGTCGGAAAAGATGAACAGTATTTGGTGGTGGTGATTATTGGGGGCTGAGATTGCTTAGGGTTAGTGGTGGCTCCTTTGCGCTCTCGCTTCTGACCCCTTACAATGTGCCTACGTACCCCTATTTATAGGGGATCAAGCCCACGTAGTTATTGGGGAACAAGAAACCTAATGGGCTTAGATTTCTTATCCCGAGGCCCAATAGGAAACCTACTGGAAACCGTCTTCTACTAGCTTTAGGAATGTCCGCCGATGAGGTCCAACCACAAAGGCCCAAGGCTCGTCCGCGGCTTCGAGACTTCACGGATAAGGCATCTCCCTGGCCAAGGATAACCCTCCGCTACCAGCTGTTTCTCTAGTCCGTGGACGCAGGTATAGCCGTGGTTCACCCCAAATGTAGGACGCATCCTTGTCCCCCGATAAGGAGCCCCTACCAGATTGCAGGACAAGTGATCCCAAGCTTTTGGGTGCAAAGTGCAGGATACTCCGAATTCTCCCAACGAGGACACCCGTTGACTACAGAGACAGAGCTCCCAAAGCACACACCAGATTTCACCCCACATCCCCAATGAGGACACCCATTGACTACAGGAGGAGGCCTTCAGTCCAGGCATATCCCTGGAGGTCTCTGACCACGGACACCGCCTTTCCTGTAGATATGCTACAGGAAGGAGTTCCTCAATAGAGTACCTGCATCAAGTGAGTTAGTAATAATAATCTCCATCTTCCTTGAGCCTTCTAGAGAATCCACCTAATCAGCACATAAAATCTATACTTATGTCCAAGTAGAAATTCAAGGCGCGCCCTAACATCTCTGTATGTTGGCGCCGCCTTGTATCACCAGCTTTTGGTTTTACATCATAAGGCGCGCCCTAAACTATTCATCTTTGGGGCTGACTTTAATTCTGCCCAAGCCACAGTATGGACATGTCGAAGTAATCATGTCCAAATGATCCACCCAAGGAGCCTTCCTTACCTAGGGCGCGCCCTAAGGCTCACTATAGGACAGACTCCAATTAAGCCACTCATCTATCTTTTTTCAACGATTGGACGCGCCTCGTCATGTTCAAAGGCGCGCCTTTAAGGCAAAACGGTCACGGGCCACTCAACTGTTTAACCAATGCAGCGCGTTCTTAGGGCGTGCCATCTGTTTATGGAAAGTTAATCTTATCTTTTCCTAGTTTTTAGGCGTTTCTCCTTCAATTTTACCTATTTTATCAATCTTAATCTGAATATTGTTTATACCAACATTGGGGCATAACAAACTTTCTTCGTGATTTCTTGGTTTTAGAACGTCTTTCGGGAGTCGACTCGCCTATTAACTGTTTTCAGAACAGGTGTCTTCACGCTGGGATCGCACCCATCACTCGCCTATTCTGGTACCATTATGATTTTCGGAAGAATCCGAAGAGTTCTGGTTTTTACACCATCGCCCGTCGAGTAGGGTGACCTGATTGGACGGTGACCAATTCGAACAATAAATCCACTCACACTCATTGGTGTTATGTGAGTGGTCCAAGGTTGGCGGTCATGTCGGTTTGGCGAGATGTGAATCCCGCGCTGCTTCTCATGCCGAGCTTGACCTTGGAGGAGAAGGAAAATTACACGGCGTTGGTGGACGTCAATGTGAAGAAGCTGGGTCCCGGAGAGTTTCGGGACAAGGACTGGCTCTTCAGCTTGTGGGGTGGGTGTAACAAAACTTCTTCCTTTGTTTTTTCTTTAGTTTTGTCCCAGCACTTGTATATTTGATTTTCCTAGTTATGCATTCGATTATATATGCTTGGACTGACTTGTTTCCCCTTCATATTTCAGTGTCTTCAAGGGAGGCTTTGATCGAGAGAAAAAAGGCCAGGGCGGCCGAGGAGGCGGCGAAGAAGGCCTCCGATCGGAGGGTTACTCCAGACCCTTTGGAGGGCACAGACGAGAGGGCTCAGACCGAGAGGGCTCCTTCCCACCGCCAATCTCATGTGGCGACTGAGGCCGAGGAAGGGGATGACCTGGAGTACATGGGAGAGGGAAACCCTTCCAAGCGGACCCGGAGCAATGAGGGGATTGTGCGCTCTTATCTCCCAGGGTGGGGCGTGCTCACGTCCGACCATACTGTATATCCAGCCCGACAATCCACGAAGGAGGTGGCTTCAGACCTATGTCATGGCCTCCAGCTTCCGGTCGATCTTCCGACCTTTGCTTCGGCCTCTGTGTTAGATATATTTGATAATGTCATGGCTAATATAATTTATGTTTAGTTTTCAGATCTTACTTAACAGGACAAATCAGTACTTAACTGGGAATCAGTACTTATACTGGAAGTCAGGACTTAAGGATATCAGTACTTATATTATCAGGAGATAATCATCAGAAGTTGGATATCAGAACTTAAGTGCTGCAGGACGATCAGATAAGGACAGTAACTGATTAAAGGAAAGAAGATCGAGATAAACATAAGAAGAGATATGCATGAAGAAGGAGTTCCGTGAAGAATGAAATACTTGGAAGAAAAGATATCTGATTGATATATTTTAGGAAGCAGAATTATATTCCATATCAATTAGTGATTATCTTGTAACTGTGTAATATATAAACACAGACATAGGGTTTACACTATAAGTGTTATTATATTCAAGAAGATTATTAATTGTAACCCTAGCAGCTCTCGTGATATTTGTTCATCACTGAGAGGTAACAGTTCCATACTGTAACAGAGTTTATTGTTTCAATAAAGTTTGTTTTATATTATTTAAGATATTAAAGTTTGATTTGATTGTATTTTACACTATATTCACCCCCTCTATAGTGTGTGTGACCTAACAAGCGGTATCAGAGCCTATCTGTTAACACACATACAGTTAAAGATCCAAACACAATCATGTCTGACACAGAAACTCCAACTAAGCCTACCAAAACTGAAGAACCTCCAAAGACACAAATCCAAAGTCGGTATGAAACCATCAGAGTTCCCATACTGAGACCATCTGAATATGCCATATGGAAGGTGAGGATGACCATATTTCTGGAAGCTACAGATCCAGAATATCTTGATAGAATCAAGGAAGAGCCTCACAAACCAACCAAGCTCGCTGTTGCAGTTGCAGGTGAAGCAGCAAAGACCGTACCAAAGGAGAAGAGTGATTATACTGCTGAAGATATAGCATCAATTGCTAAGGATGCTAAGGTACGGCACTTACTGCATAGTGTCATTGATAATGTAATGTCAAACAGGGTAATTAACTGCAAGACTGCTAAGGAGATATGGGATGCTCTGGAAATAAGGTGTCAGGGAACCGACACAATTAAGAAGAACAGGAAGACAATACTCACTCAAGAGTATGAACACTTTGACTCAAAGGTTAATGAATCATTGACTGATTTATATGATAGATTTGTCAAACTCTTGAATGATCTGTCACTGGTTAATAAGGAGTATGATCTTGAAGATTCAAACCTTAAATTCCTGTTAGCTCTTCCTGAATGTTGGGATTTGAAGGCAACAACATAAGAGACAATTACAATCTTGATGAAACAACTCTTGATGAAATTTATGAAATGCTAAAGACTCATGAACTTGAGATGGAACAAAGAAGCAAGAGGAAAGGAGGAAAGTCAAGGACAGTTGCTCTTAAGGCTGAAGAAGAATCCCCCAAGGCAGCTACCTCAAGGAAAGACAGGGGTAAAGCTCTTTTTACAAAGTCTGATACTGAGTCATCAAGTTCTGAAAGTGATGATAACTCAGATTCTGAAAGCTTGCGTGAGACTGATGCTGATGAGGAGATGATGAAGCTGTGTGCTCTTATGGTGAAAGGGATCACAAAGATTGCATACAGGAAGTTCAGGAAGGGAAAGAAGTTTTCCAGAAAAGGCATAAGTTCTGATAAGAAGAATTTCAGAAGATCTGAAGGCAGAGGAGGAAGGTCTGATAGAGGAGATTATACCAATGTCAAATGCTATAACTGTGGTGAGAAAGGCCACATATCTCCTGATTGCAAAAAGGTAAAGGGTGACAAAGGCAAGGTTCTTGTCACAAAGCAGAAAAGGTGGACAGACACCTCAGACTCTGAAAGTGAGGAGAACTATGCGTTGATGACAAATGCTGATAAAGAAAGTGATGAGAGCAGTTCTGTAGCTGCAGAAACAAAGGTACCTCAGACTACTTATGCTTTTCATACTGATGATATTAATGAGTTGAGAAGATATCTTAAAACCATGTTTGTTAGTTATAGAGATCAAACTTTAACATGTGAAAGATTAACTTCTGAAAATCTTGCTTTTAAGAAAAGAAATGATTTCTTAGAAAAAGAGTTAGTTATGTTCCATCAAACTCAGAAGGATAGAGATGATGCTTTTTATGTTAGGGATGAAGTGCTAAAAATGAATGAATCTCTAAAAACTGAGTTAGAAAAGGAAAGAGAGATAATCAGGACTTGGACTAACTCTGGCAGAACAACTCAAAATTTGCTAAGTAGTGAAAATTGGAAAGAGGGCTTAGGTTATGGAGAGGATAAGAATGATAAAAGAACTGTAGAAATTAAGCATGTTATTAAGTAAAAGCCAAAGTTAAAACCTATTAAGTTTGTAAGTGTAAAGTCTGATAATGATAAATCAAAAGTTAGAGAAGGATTAACTTCTGACAAGCTAAAACAGGAAAAGACAGCTGAAGTAAACATAGGCATAATGACTAAGAAGCAGCTTAAGCATAAGCTGAAAGATGTTAAGAATGTAAACAAGGTAAAATCACCTAGGAAAAATAGGAATGTAAAGGAAGGTGTGAATAAAAGCAATGATTATAAACCTGTTCCTGATGCTCCTAGGAAAACATGTCATAACTGTGGAAGTTCTAAACATCTGGCTTCTTTTTGCAGGAAGAATAAGAACATTAACTCCTTACCTTCAAAATGAGGAGTTAAGAGTCAGTCTGTTAGATATAAACCACAGAATACTTGTTTTCATTGTGGTAGTTTATGGCATTCCATTTATACTTGTAAGGAATATCATAGCTTGTACTGTGATTATTATCAATTAAAACCTTCTTTGAAGAAAGTTTCCATTGTTCCTTCTAGTGTAAATTCTGATTCAAAGTCTGATAGTGTAAGTTCTGATAAGAAAAATGTTAACATAAACTCTGATGCTAAATCCGCTGCAAATGTTAACAAACTTGATAAGGCCAAAGGATCCAAGCAAGTCTGGGTCCTTAAAACTAATCATTAGTGGTCTTTGTGATTGCAGGGCAACAGGAAAAATATTCTAGTTCTGGACAGTGGATGTTCAAGACATATGACTGGAAATAAAGCCCTGCTATCAGACTTTGTGGAGAAAGCTGACCCAAGTGTTTCTTATGGAGATGGCAACATTGGAAAAACATTGGGATATGGCAATATCAATCTTGGGGATGTCATCATTAAAGATGTAGCTCTGGTCTCAGGACTTAAACATAATCTGCAGAGTATAAGTCAAATATGTGACAGAGGTTATCATGTTGATTTCTTTGAAGAACACTGTGAAGTTGTAAGTAAATCCAAAGGCAAAGTTGTTCTAAAAGGATAGAGGCGTGGTAACATTTATGAAGTTAAGCTTTCAACAAGTACCGATGGTTCTGCAATCTGTCTGATGAGTAAAGCATCAATTGAAGAAAGCTGGAATTGGCACAAAAACTCTCTCATTTAAATTTCAACAATATAAATGAGCTGGTCAAGAACGATCTTGTGAGAGGACTGCCAAAGTCAGTATTTGCTCCTGATGGCCTTTGTGATTCTTGTTAGAAGGCCAAACAAAGAAAATCTTCATTCAAGAGCAAGACTGAATCATCAATTCTTGAGTCTTATCATCTACTACATGTTGATCTATTTGGTCCAGTAAATGTCATGTCTATTGCAAAGAAGAAATATGCATTGGTCATAGTGGATGAGTTCACTAGATACACATGGGTGTATTTCTTGCACACAAAAAGTGAAACTGCATCTATCTTGATTGATCATGTCAAACATCTGGATAAATTGGTCAAAGATTCTGTGAAAACAATAAGGAGTGATAATGGCACTGAGTTCAAGAATTTGATAATGGAAGAGTTCTGCAAAACCCATGGAATTAAGCAGGAATTTTCTGCTCCTGGAACTCCACAGCAAAATAGAGTTGTTGAAAGGAAGAATAAACTCTCATTGAAGCTGCACGTACAATGCTTGAAGAAGCAAAGCTTCCAACCTATTTCTGGGCTGAAGCTGTGCAGACTGCTTGTTTTACTCAAAATACAACACTCATTAACAAGCAAGGAAAAACACCATATAAGATGGTGAAGAAAAAGAAGTCAAATCTGAAGTACTTTCATGTATTTGGATGCAAGTGTTTTGTTCTCAAGACTCATCATGAACAGCTATCCAAGTATGATCTAAAAGCTAATGAAGGAATCTTTGTTGGATATCCACTTTCCACAAAAGCCTTCAGAGTCTATAATTTGAGAACAAAAGTGGTCATGAAATCTATCAATGTCTCTTTTGATGACAAGAAGATTACCAGTCTTGAAGATTTTATTGACCGTGATTAGCTGAGATTTGAAAATGAAGACTCAAATTCTGATACTGAAAATCCTGACAGTCTAAGTCCTGATACTGTAAACTCTGATGGATTAAACTCTGATGTTATTGAAACTGTGGTGACTACACCAAAGGAAGATGCATCTATGCAGGGGGAGCATACTCATGATCTTACCACATCTCAAGAAACATCAGAACATACATCTGGCTCTTCAAGTTCTAATTCATCAAGTTCTGATAAGCCAGGTTCTGATAGTGCTGAAAATCTAAATTCTGAAGAATCCAACTCAGAGAGCATAGTTTCAGGGGGAGCATCAGAAAATGAAAATGAAGACAGCATGGATCATGGGGGAGCATCCAGTTCTAGAGAAAACCTTCCATCTGCAAGGAAGTGGACAAAATCACATACACCTGATTTGATAATTGGAAATCCTGATGCAGGTGTCAGAACTAGAACAGGTACTTCAAACGAATGTCTTTGCAATTCTTTTCTCTCTCAGACTGAGCCAAATAGAGTGGAAGAAAACTCTTCAAGATGCTGATTGGGTGCAAGCAATGCAGGAAAAGTTAAATGAATTTGAAAGAAACAAAGTCTGGACCCTAGTGCCAAGACCAAAGAATAGATCTGTAGTTGGTACAAAGTGGGTATTCAGAAACAAAACTGACAGTGATGGCATAATTACAAGGAATAAGGCAAGGCTGGTTGCAAAGGATATTCTCAACATGAGGGAATTGATTATGATGAAACATTTGCACCAGTTGCTAGGTTAGAAGCCATAAAGATATTTTTGGCTTATGCTGCTCACAAAAAGTTTACTGTCTTTCAAATGGATGTGAAAAGTGCATTCTCAATGGAGAATTGGAAGAGGAAGTATATGTTGAACAACCTCCAGGCTTTGTAGACTCCAAACATCCAGATTATGTATACAGGCTTGATAAAGCACTTTATGGACTTAAGCAAGCTCCTAGAGCATGGTATGAGACTTTAGCTCAGTTTCTTCTGGAAAGTGGATTCAACAGAGGAACAATAGACAAACACTGTTCTACATCAACCATGGAAAGGACTTACTTCTGGTCCAGATTTATGTTGATGATATCATTTTTGGGTCTACAAATGACAGACTTTGCAAGAGGTTGCCAAACTGATACAGTCAAGGTATCAGATGAGTATGATGGGGGAACTTAGCTATTTTCAGGGCCTTCAAGTCAAGCAGAATGAAGAAGGCACTTTTATTTGTCAAACAAAGTACACCAGAAACTTGCTGAAGAAATTTGGAATGTAAGATTGTTCAAGTGCATCCACTCCCATGACCACTGCAACAAAACTGGATAAGGATACTGGTAAATCAGTAGATGTTACTGATTACAGAGGTATGATTGGCTCTCTACTCTATCTAACTGCTAGTAGACCTGATATCATGTATGCACCCTGGTCTTTGTGCAAGATTTCAAGCAGATCCAAGAGAACCTCACTTAACAGCTGTGAAAAGAATTTTCAAGTATCCTAAAGGAACAGCTGATCTGGGATTGTGGTATCCTAGAGAATCAGATTTTAAACTAATAGGTTACTCAGATGCAAATTTTGCAGCTTGCAAAATTGACAGGAAAAGCACAAGTGGAAGCTGCCAATTTCTTGGAGACAGATTGGTTTCTTGGTTCAGCAAGAAATGAAAGGTCAATTTCCACATCAACTGCAGAAGCAGAGTATATTGCTGCAGGAAGCTGTTGTGCACAGATTCTTTGGATGAAGAATCAGTTACTGGATTATGGGTTAACATATTTCAAAATTCCTATTTACTGTGATAATCAAAGTGCTATTGCTATGACAGGTAATCCAGTTCAATACTCTATGAAAAAGCACATCAGTATCAGGTACCACTTCATAAGGGAACATGTGGATGAAGGTACAGTGGAATTACACTTTGTTCCAACAGATCAACAACTAGCAGATATCTTCACAAAACCATTGTGTGAAGCCACTTTTTACAAGATTGGTAAATGAACTTGGAATGGTTTCAGGTTCTTTCTCTAAATCTGCTTAGTTTTGTTCTGTTATATCAGACTTTATGATCAGTATTTACAGAATTTAATCTCTTTGTATATTATGTGCTTAATTGACAAATGTATTTAAGTACTGACTGTTGTCTGATATATGTTTCTAAACTCTGATAAGTGATATGTCTGTTTAAGTAACTATTCAATCCTATGAGGTAACTGTGCTAGATGTTGACCTAGTAGTCTTCAATAAACAACGGATCCCATGTAAGAAGTAATTATTTCTGTGGAAATCTATTGACACAAGCAAATTCGATAATTGAGCTTAGTTGAGTTTACTTTGTCTATCTTATTACTAAGTCACAAATTAGAATAATGCTACTCATCTGTTAAGTTCTGATACTAGTAAATCTGCTGAATGCACTAAGTGCTGATAAACCTCACTTATCAAAAGAAAAAGCAAAAGGATCAAAGAATAAAATCAGGTACTCCTTTGAGATCTAGAGTAAAAATGTGGAAGGGAGACCCAAGTGCATTGCTGGTATTAAGTAATATGCATTAGAAAAGCAAAATATTTTCTTGGTGACTTTTCACACTCTATGATTACTGGAGAAATACTCTGATAATAGCATAAATTCTGATAAGCAGTCGTGACTCACTTACACTGAGAAGCCACTGAAATGGAATTAAAAAGATGCATAAAATTAGCACAAAATAGTTGAGGTGGACTCAAGCATGAACTCATTCATCAGTAGGTTTCAGGATAATGACAGCTCTTTAGCAAAGTTTTAGTTATGCCTTATTTCTAAGATGTACTGAAGTGAATCAGACTTTACTCTTTGTCTGATATTAGCTTAATGCACACACTAATCACTCCATATGAATGATGAAAATTACTGTGGTGATCTATGTTGTTTTAGATGAACAGTCATTGTGTCATTGCACAAATTCTGAGGACAAGTTCTATTCTGATGATTAAGTTCTGAAGAATATAATCAGAATTTGTGAGGACTTACTAAGATAGGCATTCCTTTTTCGAGTTAAGAAATTATGTTCTGATGACTGTTAAGTTCTGATATAAGTCTAAGTTCTGATATTACAGTCTAATTCTTTACTTGACTTATCTGTGGATAAAATTTGATAACAGTCTCGGTTCAAACTAAATATGTGAAGTGGAAGATTAATAGTCACTATGGTTAGGGTTAGTGGTATTCGTACTTGAACAGTCAACTTTTACTTGCTTCTTGTGCGCATTAAACCATGTTTTCTCTTTCCAATGAATGTTTTCTTTTTCCAAGTCTGGGGAGACGAGGTAGAATTAATTCTACCTGTCAACATTAAATTATTTGCGTCTCCTGGCATTTCTGCCTATATAGCAACCACTTCACATATTTTTCCTTTCGGCACCTTTTAGTAATGTTTTTGTCGTCCTTTTGCAGGCTGCCCCTTGGGCCGCAGCCGTGGAGGATAAGGTTAAGGACATGGAGACTCGGATGGCCGAGGTAAAGGAGTTGGAGAGGAGGGCCGCGACGGCCGAGGAGGAACTTGTAAGGGTGAAAGCCCAGAACGAGGTCGAAGCCGCTGCGCTGAAGGAAGACAGATCTCGGCTGGAGACTGAACTGGAGAGGGTGAACCGGAGGATCTCCCACCAGAACGTCCAGCTGAAGAGGTCCCGAAAGAAGCTTCGGAAGAAGCGGAAGCAGCTGGACAGGACGGAGGAGCGCTGCTTTCAGTTCGGCGCTGATTATGTCCTGGAGAAGGCCATGGCCTGAAATGGGATTATAAGCAGTTGCTGAACGACAGCCTGGAGGATCCTATCAGCCGGCCAGCAGTCGAAGTCCCTCATGTCTCCTCCGGCGAAGACGAAGAGCTCTCGGATGAAGACCCTCAAGCCTAAACCTTCAACACTGAGGTGCTTGACATGACGGAAGATGATCTTGTTGCGAAGTTTGTCATTGGTGTTTCCATGGTCGTACCTAACTCTTACAGCGGCCTTCTTCGTTCGTCTTCCTGTATTTCTTTTTTTTGTAATCAGTACTCTTTGTAATTGGAACTCTTGCCTTCGGGCTTTTGTAATTTAGCTAGCCTTCGGGTTTTATATTTTAATGCATCTTTTGTCTCTCATCAGCATTGTCCAACTGCATTTAATAGTTGTATCTTTGGCTTCATCCGCCTTAATAATTAAATAAATCTCCTCTTCGGTGTTATTGATGCTTTAACGATTTTAATGAAATGAATCGTGCCTTCGGCTTATTCATCCGCCTTAACGAAAATGAATTGTATCTTTGGCTTCGTTTGCCTTAACAATCTTTTTTAATAAAATGAATCGTATCTTTGGCTTATTCATTCGCCTTAACGATCTTAATGAAATATCTTCGGCTTTATCTGCCTCAACAATTTTAACAATTTTAATAAAATGAAAAATGAATCGTATCTTCGGCTTATTCATTCGCCTTAACGATCTTAATGAATTGTATCTTCGGCTTTATCTGTCTCAAACAATTTTAACAATTTTAATAAAATGAAAAATGAATCGTATCTTCGGCTTATTCATTCGCCTTAATGACTTAATGAATTGCTGCCTTACTACCCCCTACGGCCCAAAGGTTGAAGGTCGAAGGTGAGTTCGGGCTGTTAATCCTTTTACTGAATTCAGGCGAAGGAACAGGGGTGCTGATCTTTCAGCGATTGCCTCTAGATCAGCAGGTCATGGTTCGTTCATCCAAGTGGAGGTTTTCTTCGGGATCGCCCTAAACCTGGTTTTGGATTTAATTTTGTGTACTGATGAGGCCGAAGGACCATGTTCTCTTTTGATCGCCCCGGGACAGGGGTTCCTTAGGCCTTATTAATAACAAATGATTAAGTTAAGACGAATGATAGGGCGTTATTTTAGGATTGCCCCTTAAGGCCCTTAATTCGTGTTTACCAATTTCAAATTGTCATAATAGTGTAGTGAAGGATGTTCGAATTTTGGGCGATTGCCCCTTATGTCGTTAATTAAAAAATTAGACAAGGGGCGGCCGAGGGGTTTATCTTCTTCGGGATCGCCCTCAGATAATACTCGGGCGGCCGCAACACGTATAAATAAAGAAATTTGACAGGAAATGCATCTTTATTTAGTAAATTGCTTACATTCTTCACATATAATTTAAATACAAACTTTAAGAAATTCTCTTACTGATAAAATTTTCGAAGGCGACTGGCATGCCAAGTGTTTTTGATTGGTTCGCCTGACAATGTTTCGAGCTTATAGGTTCCAGGAGAACGACTTCGATCACTTTGTAGGGCCCTTCCCAGTTAGGCTGGAGCTTTCCTGTTTGGACGGCATGGATGCGGCCAACTCCCTTAGGACTAGTCCCCTACTCCAAAGGACCTTTTCTTCACATTGGATTCATAGTTTGTGCCGCTTGTAGTAAATACCTCATGTTCCTTTGATGTGCAGCTTTTCTTTCTTCCTCCAGTAAGTCTACGTTCGCCTTTAACCAAATCTATTAGTTTCAACACTGTAGGTCTCGGTTCGGTACGATTCCAAGCCCACTTCAACAGGAACTAGAGCCTAGGTTCCATAGGCCATTCTGAAAGGAGTTTCTCCCGTTGATGTCCTAGGGGTGTGGTTCGGTAAGCCCATAAGATCCAAGGGAGTTCTTCCGCCCATCTTCCTTTGGCTGCCCAACCTCTTTTTTATTCCTCGAAATATTACTTTGTTTGCCGCGCGCTCGATTGCCCCATTTCCTTGCGGGTGGGCGACTAAGCTAAATTTATGTTCAATTCCGAAATGGTGTAGAAACTTGCGTGATTTGTTTCCAATAAACTGAGTTCCATTATCTGAGATGCATATTTTGGAATGCCAAATTGGAGAATGACCTGTTTAAGAAGAACTTTTTCGCGGCTTCTTCGGTTATGCTTGACAGAGGACGGGCTTCGACCCATTTGGTCATATAGTCGATTGCGATTATGCAGTACTTCGCTTGCTTCGTGCTAGTGGTCAGTATGCCAACTATGTCTACGGCCCATATGGCGAATGGAATTGGGCTTATTACAGAGGTCATTCTTATGGAGGTTGTTTCGGGACAGTGGCGAACAGCTGGCATTGTACACATCTTCTTGCATAGTCGACGGCGTCTGCCTCAGAGTGGGCCAGAAGAATCCCTGTCGGAGAATTTTAAAGGCGAGCGACCCCGACCAGCCAGGTGCTCACCGCAAATTCCTTCGTGCACTGCCTCCAAAGCCTTTTGCTGTTCTTTGTTGTTCAAACAGCGCAGAAGGGGTTGACTGACTGATCGGCGATACATCCGCCATTGATTATTGTGTAGTTCGATGCTCTTATTTAATTTTCAGGGCATCCTTTCGGGGTGGCAGAATGCATTTTTCCAAAAATTTCCTGAGGGGGGGTCATCCAGTCGCCCCTGGTGATTTCTAGACATTTTTTTCTTCTCGATCGAAGGCGTCTTGGC